>NC_053155.1:165229253-165274253 GCF_016835505.1 Polypterus senegalus
GGGTCAGTTACATCATATTGGGCCACCTTATCTTTCACAGTTTTGTGAAAAGACAGATACGTTTTTTTATGTTGCAGCGGAGTTTTGCTCTGCCCAGTGCGAGTATCAGGGTGAAACTCACAAAGTATTCCCACTTCAATGTCAGATAAATGGGATTTACTGTGATATTTAATGGGCACTATAAAGTGTTGAATGACTTTGGGCCACCTTAATTTTCATAGTTTTGTTACATTGGCATATATAAACTTGTCGAGGACAGATTCATTTGTTAAATTAGAGTTTAACAATTTTAACCCGTGCAGGACCAAAATGTGGAATATTTATTTTTTCAAATAATGGATCAGTCTGTAATGATGCCGATTAATGTACACGCTGTAGAATATTTTGCCTTGCTGTTCTATTAGAATAAGAAGCTGCTTTGCAAAAGCTGTGTGAATAAGTAGCTGACTGCAAGCTTATACTGGGAGTAGTTGGGAGTGAATAAAATGCCAGCCGAATGCGTACCTAACTTCAGCCCAGTGATCATTTCAGAATTAAGGGAAAATACTGGTAAAAAGAATTACCACCAAGCCCTTTCACAAACATACAGTGACATGCAAAAGTATTCAATCCCTTTAAAAATTTTCTGCATGACAAAAGATTTGTCCACATATTTATCCATTTGGTATTTTTAAAGTGAACTCTTGTGCTGTAACAAAACGTTATCAAACTCCAAATAACTAAAGAAAAACTCCAAAGTGATTGTTTGCCTAAGCATTCAAGCCCAACATATTCATACTTTGTCAAGAACCTGTTGCTGCAGTAACAGCCTTCATTCTTTTGGGGTATGTAAATATGCCCCAGTTCTGCACATTGCTCAGGTGTGATTCTTCCCTATTCTCCTTGGCATGATTTCTAGGTACCCTCTATGTTGGTGGGATGGTATCTCTGAACAGCAGTTTTCAAACAATGCCCCAGATTCTCAACAGGGTTAAGATCAGGGCTTTGACTTGGCCATTCCGAAACATTCACCTGTCTGTTTTTGAGCCATCCTAGTGTCACTTTGGTCTAATGCTTATGGTCATTGTCATCTTGAAAGATGAATCTTCTCCCGAGCTTTAAATTCATAGCGGACTGGAACGAGTTCTCCTGCAATATTTTGTGGTATTTGGGCCCATCTATTGTCCCTTCAACTCTGACAAGATTCTCAGTCCCAGCACATGAAAAACATCCCCATAGCAAGATGCTGCCACCACCATATTCCGCTGTAGGTCTGGTGTTTCTTGTGGCATGGGCAGTGTTTATTTTACACCCCACATTCTGTACCTCTTTGAAGTCTGAGAAAAAAGTTCTATTTTGGTTTCATTTGACCATAAACCCTTCTCCCCACATTTAACTGGAAAAACACCATATGTGCTTTTATGTGGACCATCTTTAGGAATGGCTTCTTTCTTGCCACTCTCCTGTAGAGGCCCGTTTAATGGAGAGCTCTTGAAATTGTGAACCCCTGCATCTTCACTCCAGTTTCAGCCAAAAAGCATTGCAAACATCTGAGAGTGACGGTTGGATTTCTAGTTTCCTCTCTCTCCAGTTGATGTCTAACTCTGATGTTCAGTCTTGAGGGACGGCCTGTTCTAGTAAGAGTCAGGGTGCTGTGATGAACCTTCCACTTTCTGATGATGGATCCAGCAGTGCGCAATGGGACATTCAAACTCTTGATATTTTTATAGTCCTTTCCTGCTACCTTGTGCATTTCAATAACTTTGTTTCTCACATCAGCAGAATGCTCCTCTCTCTTCATTTTTCAGTGACTGTCCAACAAAGACTACGACCCCTATGAAGGGGGCTTTTTATATCCAGAGAGAAAGTAGCACCTCATTATGTTTAATATGACTGTCAAATGTCTGCCACCTTTGTAATTAATTTGTCATTGGTGTAAACCTGGAGCTTTCAAAGCACAGAGGTTTAAACACTTATGTAACCACTAACTTTGGAGATTTTCTCCTTCAATTAAATGTTTACATAAAATAGTTTATTTTGACTTTGGAAATGTTTTATTACAGCTTAAGAAAAAATACAGAAGGAATAAATATGTGTACAAATATTTTGTCTTGCATAAAATTATGACAACTTTCATGGGGATTGAATACTTTTGCACGTCACAGTATGTTTGTGAAAGGGTTTGGTGGTAATTATTTTAAGTTAGGTGCACATTCAGCTGCCTTTTTATTCACTTCTAGCTACATCCAGTATAAGCTTGCAGTCAGTTACTAATTCACAAACCAGATTCTTCTATATTAACAGCAAGGCAAAATATTCTACGGTGTGTACATTAATATGCAAACTGATCCATTATTTGAAAAAATAAATATTCCAGATTTTCAACCAAAACTTGAATGGGTTGAAATTGTTAAACTCAGCTTTAACAATGGAATCTGTCCTGGACAAGTTTATATTATGCCCATTAATATACACGTTGTAGATGTGTAAGCATTGTGGTGTAGTGTTTAAGACTGCACTTTTAAACTGAGTTCGTGGGTTCAAGTCCTGATAATGACACTATGTGACCATAAACAAGTCACTTCACCTGTCTGTGTGCGCAGCACTGGGCGAATGTAACTAGTAGTATCTAAATGTTGTATGTTGGATAAAGGCGTTAGTAAATGTAGAATATTTTGCCTTCAGAATGAATAACTGGTTTCAAAAGTTGTGTGAAAAGTACTGTGGTTGGGTGCGAGCAAACATGATCCTGGAAGCAAATAAGAAGACTGCCCAATACGTACCTAACTTCAGCCTTGTGTTCGTTACAGACTCAAGGGTTGATTCTGTTAAATAGTAATAATTACCACCAAGTCTTTTCGCAAACGTATTGTGCGGAAAAAAATATATAGTGCTGTTTAAACGCAGATGCGTCTCCTAACTACTTGTCTTTACACTCCATGACTCTACCGGCTCTCGAGTTCCTGTTTCTTGCCCCGCCCATTTCCTCTGAAGATCACGTGAACAACAAATATAGTTCACACTAGCCAACCTGCGGCGTAGCATACGCCGCATAATCAGGCCACTTTTTAAATGATTTTTAAGCACAGAGGAAATAATAAACATTTGAAAAATCCGTAATTTAATAAACCACCAAGAAAAGTAACATTGCAACAATGCACGCTACGAACCAACATACAATTGTCCGTGACTGAAAACCAGAGGAGCGACGTCGCGCTTTCTCCTTCCAAAGCGAAGGACGGGGTTGAACGGGGCTCGTTCAGTACGCACTGCCCGCTTATGTGCCCGTCCCCAACTCCCTACCTGAGTCGCTTTCATCTGTGTACAGTCCACACGCACCTGTGAGTCACGTTGACTGTTAATTTTCCAAACACCGCCTCAAGTCGGTTTCCACGTTGATTTTTCATTGTTCTTTGCGGTCCCGGCTGCTTTTTTTATATATAATCCACCAAGTCACCCGACCATGGAGGGGCTTTACAAAGGGCAGGGACGTAATCAGTACGAGCGTATGACCAGCACGTACTGGGAATTTCGTCAGGGGAACAATTGGAAGCCACGGTCTCCATCACGAATGGGGTTCAACGGCTTACCCACGCCGGGTAGACACACGTTGATGCATTCAGTGTAGCGTGCGTGCAGTACCGGCCATACAAGTGCATCACAGACCTGTTAATGCTCAATGTCATGTGGCTGAAAGCCACTTATCCCTCTAAGAATTTGGACGCTGACCGCTGTTGGGTCGTGTAACTATTTAGCAGGCGGGAGTCTCGTTCGTTTTCGGAAATAACCAGCCAGATCGCTTCACCATCTAAGACCTGCCATGCACCACCACCCACAGAATCGAGAAAGAGCTATCAATCTGTCAATCCTGTCCGTGTCCGGGCGAGGTTTCCTGTGTTGAGTCAAATGAAGCGAAAGGATCCACACCTGGTGGTGCCCTTCCATCAATTCCTTTAAGTTTCAGCTTTGTAACCATACTCCCCCCTGAACCCAAAGACTTTGGTTACCCGGTTGGCTGCCCGGCGGGTCATGTGAATGACGCCGCATCGTATTGTTGGGCCTGCATTGGTGAAGCAGGTGAGACGGTAATGAAATAGAGGCACAGGGCTTATTGGTTTTTAAAGACTGCTTCCTTCATTGGGTTTTAACCAATGCACGGAACGAACCAACACACAATCGTCCGTGTGGCGCTCAGGGTGGAACGGGAGGAGAGGAGAAGGACATCCACTCTGCTCCCTCCATCATGCTAGTCTGCTGGTTTCTCGTTCAGTATACACTGCCTGCTCATGTGCCCACCTACAACTCGTCACTTCGAGTCTTTGTACAGTCCAGATGCACCTGTGACTCACGTAGACTTTTCATTGCTCTGTGCGGTTTTGGCTGCCTTTCTATATATAATCCACCAAGACACCCGACCACGGTGGGAGGGGGTGTGTACAAAGTGCAGGAGTATCTAAGAAGACGCATGTTTGTCGCGGATGCGAATTTCTGTATGTAGCGTGTAAAACAGTTTGCTATAGTGCACGCGCGTGCGTCGTCGTAACTGAAAACTCGTTTTTAAAGACTGCTCACTTCATTGTGTTTTAACCTCAGTTGTAAAGGAACGTTTTAAGGATCCCATGGGATGCCCCTCGCAAACAGTTTTACACGCCGCATATGGCGATTCACCTCCGCGAGAAACATGCCTCTATTAACAGTCAACGTGGTCGGAGCTGCATGTGACCTCTACGACAGACGAATATAAATGACGCCGGTTTTTCTGTGTAAATGCGTCCAATGGTCTTGGAGTTGGTGGGCGTGGCTCCTTCCTGCGTGTGCCATAGGTGTCTCACTTGTCGGTGGCTTAGTGAATCCACGCCCCTTCCGGCGTGCTTTCCATGTTGTCTTGCCTTAGTGAATTATATATATAGATGCAGAACCGATATAGTTCATACATAAAACCGACATAGTCATACAACCAATAGAGTTCAAGTGCAAAATCGACAGGTTACCCACATGAAACCAGTATAAGACGTGCATGAAACCAATACATGCATACGCAAATCCATTGTTAGACCGACACAAACACAAGCCAATATAGTTCATAAGCAAACCGATAACATGCAAGCGTAAACCAATGCAGTTCACTCAAAAACCAATAACAAATTGTTCTGGAACCAGTGATATACACACACAATTAATATAGTTCATATGCAAACCAGTGGTATGCATGTACAAACAGATATAGTTCACACACAAACTGATAATATACGGACACAAACCAGTATAGTTCATTTGAATGAAACAAGTATTGTATACACGCAAACCAATTAAGTATGCATGCAAACCGATAGTAAATATTCATAAACCAATAGTGTTCGCACGTAAACCAATAGATTACACACAGAAATATATGATTTATGGCCTGTTTGGCCCCTCATACCATATTGCATGTGGCACCGCTGTGGAGTGAAGTAATGGATAAAAATGCTTCATGCATGTGCTGCTTGGGATTGTGCAAACGCTAGCAGTCTCCAAACCAGATCCTGGAGGATTACATTTCATAGGTAAGGCAGAATAATTGTTTTGGTTATATTTGGCCTTTAGAAAATCCTGTTTTATAATCTTAACTTTAGCTATTCCAGGTCACTAATTATGTTGATTGTTGTTAGCTGTTAACAGCTAAAAAGCTGTCCTGTGATGTGTGCCGTGCTAGTTTGGTAACAGATGCTGTACCAGCATCATATGATCAAAGCTACTTCTTGCTTGTGCAGCACGGTGGCGCAGTGGGTAGCGCTGCTGCCTCGCTTCCCGGGTTCTCCCTGAGTGGAGGTTTGCATGTTCTTCCCGTGTCTGCGTGGGTTTCCCCTGGGTACTCCGGTTTCCTCCCACAGTCCAAAGACATGCAGGTTAGGTGCACTGGCTGTTCTAAATTGTCCCAAGTGTGTGTGTGTGTGTGTGCGCTGTTTCCTGCCTTGTGCCCTGTGTTGGCTGGGATTGACTCCAGCAGACCCACGTAACCCTGTAGTTAGGGTATAGCGGGTTGGATAATGGATAGATAACACTTGCTCACATTAAAAAACAAAGGAGGTTTGATGATTCCTTCTGAGGGTACAGTCAAGGTGGTTAAAGTAGCTGAGCATGTTATCCGACATTAGGACAAGCTGTCAGTGTATCTTTGATCAATCAGTTTGTTCGGGCTGAGATTGGTTCAGATGATGTGTTTTTTCTCAATGAGCACATTGAGGAAACACAGTTTGAAATTGACAACCATCATTTTATACTCACGTCTTTAGTTGTGTCTGCCTTCCACAAACTAAGACTGCACCATATTGCCAGACTGAATACTCTCAAATTACAGGATCTGAGTGAGCGAGAGGAGTGTAAGTCTGTAGGAGATCAGTGAGGTAGGGGTGAGCGAGACTGTGGAGAGCTTTAAATATTAAGAGCAGTATTTTGTATTGTATTTGGTAGTTAACCGGGAGCCAGTGAAGTTCAGAGAGAGAACAGGTGTACTATGTTCAGTGGATTTAGAACAGCAAGTTATTATCCTGGCAGCAGAATTTTGAAGAAATTGTAAGCGATGGATAAGTTTTTGTGGGATGCTAGATTGAATAGCATTACTGTAATCTATACGTAATGTGACTAGGGCATTAACCAATACTTCAGTACCGTGTTGTGTAAGAACAGGGCGAAGTCTAGAAATGTTTCATAGATGGAAGAAGGCAGTCCATGAAATGTTACTTATGGGAGGAATTATTTAATAATAATTATAATTATTATTATTTAATCATTGCCATTATATATGAATGGATATAAATAATTGCATTTAAGCGAATAAGCCAAAATCTATTGTATGTAAATGATACTGTTTTTAAACGTTATTGTTTTTTCATCAGAAAACCCGGTTTCCACATCTACCTGTATTAGTTTAAATGGCACTTTTGCCACTCGCAATATGGCAGAAGTGCTGACATATCATGTCGACTGGGCTATCGCTAGGTCATTACCCGCACAGACATATATAGATAGACGCTACATTCACTGTGTTTCCCAGTTTTCTTTTGTGACACAATGTCATTATCCGATCTGCATGCCTACCCGATTTGCGCACTCAGGTGTGTGTGTGCCAGCCCGATTTGCGCGCGAAGAGCGTATTGAAAGCCTAACATGCCGTAAAGTGTTCACGCATGCGTTAAACAGATTGGGCAGCACCGTAAAGTGTGTGATGTTAGCCTTTCAATATGCACATGCACGCAGATCGGGCCGGCAACGGGAACCAGTTAGAGACACACACCGCATGCGCTTAATGAAAAAACACATTAAAAACAAAAAAATCCACTTTATGGCTCGATCCGAACTGTGCATGCCGATTCACAACTTGTGGTATATTCATGTAAGAGCCAATCTAAGAAAGTTAAAGTTTTGAGTTAAACTCATATTAATGTTTGCTTAACTTGAATAGAATATAAATTCCTTTCATAGTCATAACTTATGGTATAGTCTTTTCCCCCTATAAGTTAGCAAGAGATAGAACCTTCTTACTATAACAGTAACAGTGTGATAATAAGCTCAGTTTGTTTAGAACAAGTCCCAGTAAAGAGGGACTTGAAAGACCCATTTGAAGCTTAGAAATGGGATAAGCATACAGTTTTCTGACCGTTTTGAAATGGTTCAGAAATGTTAAGTAAGAAGTAACGATTTGAGATGTAACAAGATTAAGCTTAGAACTGAACTTTTCTTAACATTAACTTTTCCTTTTTTGTTATTTTAATTTTCCTTTTTGTGTGAACTGTTTTACTTCAAAACTTAACTAAACTTTAAAAAACCAAGATGTTTTGTCTGTGGAATCATTTCTGCGCGTCAGGCTTTTGTTGAATCCCATTTTTTGAGTTGAAGCTGCAGAACTTTGGTAGTTTTGGGAAAACGCAGCTACATTTTCGTCAGAAAACTTTGCTAGCTATCTAAGGCCTGAACTGGAATCTACCATTCGAGAACAGACACTTCAGCTACAGAACTCCTCAACGAAGGAAAAGAGCTGAATCATTTAGAAGGTACTGTGCACTTATCTACTATCTTCGCATGATCATTAATGAAAGCAAGGTCGCCGCACCTTTGAAAAGATTTGAGAGACTGTGATATTATTAAGGACGTCTTGGAAAAGACATTTTGGATGATTGGATGTGCCTTTGCCTGAGTCATTGAGCCTTGTTGGAACGTCCCTATTGTGATGAAATTGCTGTCAGGAAACGTCCTGTCATTTTATTGAACTGTTGTCATGGTGATGTCTAAACAGAGCCCAAGTGAGATCGGCAGTGATCTGAGTACAGACTCGAAGTCAGAAAATATAATTAGAGATCTTAAAGATCACATAAGTCAGAGGAAAGATAAGCTTTCCGTGTTCATAACCGAGATCGAAGGTCTTAAAAACATTCCAGGAAACCTCTTAATTGTAGCTAATAGATTTGAAGATTTTTGTGTAACGCATAGAGAGATAGAGGAATTACACGAAAAGCTACTGTCTACCTTAAGTAAGGAGGGAGCAATTAAGAAACAGAAAAAGACATTCGTGGAAAGCACTAAGAAATGGTGCGCTAATACGGCATGGCTAGAAACGCAAATAGACTGTTAGCACATAGAAGCTGATGAACAACTAGTTAATCAATTAGAAGAGATGCAATTACAAGAGCGAGTTCGTTCAAAGTCAAAAACATGAAAGACATCTCCTCAGTTAAAGCGTGCATGATATCAAACTTGATTCTTTAGCCAGAAAAACACAGCCGTATCGTCATCTTCTATAGCAGTATTGATTGAACAATGCGACACTCAATAGTATCCTAGAAATGCTACGTCAACTTAAAGTTAAAGTAGAAGATCTGGAACAAACCACATCTATCACAAAACCGACATTCAGAGCTCTGGAAATGATATACTAAGTGTGCTAGCGCGGAATCAAGTCGAATATCAGAAGAATCAAACCGAATGTCAAAGGGGCCAACCTCGAATGTAGTAAAGCAATCACTGAAATGGCTAAATCGTTAACTGATCAAAAGACAGCACCTGCTCCAGCACCCCAGTTTCACGTGGTGAAGTACCTCATAGGCAGGTCCCTTTATTTTCAGGGAGACCCATTAGCTTATGCAGATTTTATCAGAGCCTTTGATAATGCTGTGAGGGGATGTGTTACAAAATCCTCAAGATAAATTAGATTATTTAATCCAATTCACAAGAGGTCCTGCTCAGGATCTACGTTAAAGGCTGTGCGACTGCCATCAGTCTAGGTTATGAAAAGGGCCAGAAAGCAACTTGGAAATTTATTTTGGTGATGAAGTATTCATAGCTGATGCATACATGGAAAAGGCATTGAAGTGGCCTCAAATAAAGCAAAATGATAGTGCAGCTCTGATGATAGAGATTGTAGTATTTTCTTTACCAACAATATTTCTCAAGTGCAGCTCTAAAAAAGGAGACTCAAGTAGAAATCTCTGTCTAAAATACTGTTAATGATACATGTGCATTTTAAAACCTTGTGCATTTTGCAGTAACCAGCATATTCTCACCAATGTATAAGTATATTCCAAAGAGGGGTATCGCCTTGTCTCTATATTGACTCTAGTTGATCTTTTAATAGGAATCACAACTATCCAGGGAAATCTTTGAGCAGTCACTTAATCATACCTAGCTAAGGAGGTGGACTCACGCCATGAAGACTGCACTGATGGTAATTGTGACCATACAAAGAGATAGACGACCTCAAGAAAACAAAGTGGTAAGATGCCTAAATACCAATCAATCGCGGTCTCAATAACAGATTGAAGATATGCTGCTGCAACAGTATAACACAGATTTTCCAGAGCGCCAATTGCAGGAAGAAAAAAGAGGAAAATGTCAAGCAGGAAGACATCGTCTATGCATAGCCTGAATCTGCAAGACTGGTAGGTGGCCACTATTGTTTAAATTCTGCCTTGAAGGATGAATCACTTAAAATGCCGAACCACCGCTGCATTTGCTGAACAGCTGCGGCTATCTGACTCAAAAAGAAAAATTGAGCAAAATTAGGTTTCAATGTAAGACTATAAAGCCTTCATGAAAGATATTATATGACAATGGCTATGCTATTAAAGTACCCAAAAGCCTGAATTGCAAATGAAGGCAGAGGTGGTACATCCCACATCATGTAGGTGTACTCATCCAAAGAAAAAAATAAGATTCGAAAGTGGTCTTGACTGCATTGCCACCTACCAGGATTTCACTTTAATGAACAATTATTAAAAGGTCCTGACATAACTAATACTCTCTGTGGCGCCCTTACAAGATTCAGAAAGGAGCCAGTAGTCTTTAATGGCAGACATTAAGTCAATGTTCTACCGCTAAGATACCAGACAAAGACACAGATCTTTTACGCTTTCTATGGTGGCCTTGAAGGTAATCTTAAGTAAAGACCTAGAAGACCCAAAATGACAGTACATCTTTTTTGGTGCTACTTTCCACACCCAGTTGTGCTTCTTATGCTTTATGAGAACAGTCAAGATGCCAGAGATACATTTCCTGAGGAAGCTGTTAACACCATTCCAACAACTCTACGTGGATGACTGTTTAAGGTCAGTGACGCATTATGAAGAATGCCAAATGCTGGCAAAGGACCTCCAAGCCTATGTCTCAAAGGGGGATTCCATTTGACTAAGTGGGTGAGTAACAACAGAGCAGTTTTATTGTCCATAAATTGAAGAAGACAGAGCTCAAGTGAACAAAAGGACTTAGGATTTGAGCCACAGTCTCCTTCCCTGGAGGTATGTCACATCTGTCCTTAATCCGCTGATCAAGCCTCTAGGAGGGTTGGAGCATAGAAAAACTTTCTAAGAACACCACATGGTCACATGGTCCAAGTTTCTTATTGAAGTCAGAATGTGAGTGGCCAAAAGACCAGGACCAACTAAATGAGTCATTGTTTGGAAGATGATCCAGAAACTAAAATTTGTGTGAAGTTAACATGTGACGAGAGTAGAGGGGAGGTGACCAAACCCATCAACAAATCCAATCACTACTTTCAAATTGGTATCGCTTGAAGAAAGCTGTATTTGGTTTCTCGTTTAAAGACATACTGTTGCACTTAATAAAATGAAAGAAAACATTTCTAACTAGAAGCCAGTCAGATTAAAGGTAATCCAAAAAGAACAAGAATCACTAATCACAAAACACATGAAATATATAAACGGACTTTAAAACCAAGTACAATTCTAGATGACTTAGTTAAAGTCAAGAGCAAGAATTTCCAGAAGAATTCAAAGCTCTAAAGAAAAAAAAGACTTGTGTTAAAAAGAAAGTAAAATCTATAAAATCAATTCATCATACAAGATGGAATATTAAGAGTTGGAGGAAGACTCTAGGTAAGCTGCAATGCCCAAGAAGCTTAAACATCCTGCAATTCTAAAGCATCTACATGTTGCTTCTCTCATATTGCAGCACATTCCTATAAACGTTGCTGACATTGTATGTAACTACTTGCTCGCACAATTACGCCTAGAAATAATTTCCGGATTCTCAAGCACCAGCTATCAGGAAAATAATTTCAAAGTGCACAACATGCAGAAGATACAATGTAAAGCAGGTGAGCAAAATGGCAGATTTGCCAGAAGATCGCTTAGCATCAAACCAACCACCATTCACTACAATGTTGAGTTGATTATTTTGGTCCCTTCCTAGTCAAAGAGGAAGAAGTTCATCAAGAGGTAATGGAGTAATCTCTACATGTCTAATAAACCAGAGCTGCGCATTACATAGAGATTGTAATATGCTTAGACACTGATTCTTGTACCAGCTTACAATTCGACGCATTTGGATAGAAGAGACAAGTTAAAAATCATGCTACTTCAGACAATGGAACAAATTTCGTTGAGCAGAAAGAGAGCTACGAGAAGCTTTCATAAAAACTGAACACAAAAAATCAGTGACGCTTAAGGATGCAAGAACAAATCAAATGGATTTTAATCTACCATCAGCCTCACCAAGGTGGAGTGTGGGAAAGTCAAATCAGAAGCACAAGAAAAGATTTTAAATTCAACACTAAATCAACAAACACTATGATGAAAACCTTCCTACAATGATGTGTAGAGTGGAATTCATTACTCAATAACAGACCCCTTACAAAGACATCAGATGACCTAAATGATTTGGAACCACTCACACCCAATCACTTGTTATTATTGGAAGACAAAACCTGAAATACCACCTTAAACTCATTTCAGAAATGAACCATACCTAAGAAGACGCTTGGAAACAAATTCAATACATAAGGCCGATTTTGTTTTGGAAAAGATGACAAAAGAGTATTTGCCAATACTTCCAAAACGCCAAAAGTGGCTTGCACCAAGAAGAAATTTTGAACCAGGGGACGTTGTTCTAATTGTGGTATAAAGCTACACCGCAATTCCTGTAGTAATGAAAGTAATCAAGATACAATGCTAGATGCCAAAGGTGCAGTCATCAGAAGAGTTTGTGTGCAGACCAAAACCAGCACGCTTAGACAGACCCTGCGGAATAAACTAAAGCCTACTTCAAGAAACAGCTAACAAGTTTGAAATATGAAATTTTTAAAATGTTTGTTTGCAGTGTTATTATAATGATTTGAAACTAATAGTGTTAAATGTAAAGTAATTGGCTCATATTGAAGTAGCAAAGTGTCTCAGCTCCTGCATAGCCAATTAGGGGCCGGAAATGTAAGAGCCAATCTAGAAAGTTAAGGTTTTGAGTTAAACTCATATATTAATGTTTGCTTAACTTGAATAGAATATAAAATTCTATAGTCATAACTATGGTATAGTCTTTTCCTATAAGTTGGGGCAAGAGATAGAACCTTCTACTATAACGGGAGTAAATATGTGATAATAAGCTCAGTTTGTTTAGAACAAGTCCTATAAAGAGGGGACTTGAAAGACCCATTTGAAGCTTAGAAATGGGATAAGCATACAAGCTCTTTCTGACCGCTTTGAAATGGTTCAGAAATGTTAAGTAAGAAGTAACCCATTTGAGATGTACAAGATTGCTTAGGAACTGAACTTTTCTTTTAACATTAACTTTTCCTTTTTTGTTATTTTAATTTTCCTTTTGTGTGAACTGTTTTACTTCAAAAACTTAACTTAACTTTAAAAACCAAGATATTTTGTTCAGGAGTCATTTCTGCGCCAGCCAGGCTTCTTTGTTGAATCCCATTTTTGAGTTGAAGCTGCAGAACTTTTGTAGTTTTGGGAAACACAGCTATAATTCATTTTAGTTCCACATTAGTTTACCCTAATTAAAATATTTCTCCATCCCAAAATAAACTAAGCAGCTTTCTCATGGTGTAACATTGACGCTCAAAGTTCGGACACCATAAAGGGGAAGTATAGCCAGTACACTGATGAGCCCTAATTAGGCAAAACACATGTTGTGCACTCTTTTGTATTATTTGCAGGTACTGTTCAGTCCGTGATATATATATAAAGTATGTAGTGTGGCACGAGACTTATTCTTGATAAACTGAAGAACCCAAACTCTCCTCTTTTAAGTCAGTGGAAACTGATGTGTTATATTATTTAAAATTGGAAAAAATCAAATACTCAGTTATTAGGAGGTTCTGTACAGACTTTTTCAAAAAAAACATGGCAGGATCTAACTAGCAATATTTTGAAATGAGTTTATAAAGCACAGAGAATTTGTTGATTTAGGTATTTTTACAAGCCTTAAATTTTATTAATTGCCATTTGCTCTCTTCAAGGTGAGGATCGACCTGTTCTTAGTATAATTTTTTTTGTAAAAACTTGATTGCTAAGTGTATTGATTGTAATAAAATTAATAAATAAAATTAAAAAAAAAAAAAAAAAAAAGACAAAAAGTATGTAGTGTTTTTATTTTTCACTCACGTAATAAATTATATAAAGTCCGCTTTCAAGTATATCTATTGTTGTTTAAAAGATTCTTAGATATTAATTTTTATTAATAAATTGCCATTTGTCTTAAGGCATCAAGCTCTTAAAACCTAATGTTGCTAACCAGTTTTATAGAAACAAATGGTCCTTGTCCTTTAAATACACTGCCTGGTCAAAATGGCCGGGACAAAGACAAACTTGCTGCCTCTAAGGATAATGAGATAATAAACCTCTGGGGTCCCAAGATAAAGCCCACACAGTCCCCTCTGCATTATCCCAGCATAATGAATTGTGGCTGCTGTCTCAGTCCAACTACAATTCCATTTCCAGGGATCGCCTTGGTGAACTTTTCTTCTCCGGGTATCACAGACAGTTGAGTTGATGTAATAGACGTTGGAGACGGGGCACCCATTGTAATAAACTGGAAAAGATGGAGAAAAATTTCTAGAGGTTAGTGCCCAGTGCAGATCTTACAGTGTACACAGTACCATTTCTAATCTATTACAACCAATGCAAGTAATTAAGAAAAGACAAATTAGAAAAAGGTGGGCGCAAAATACAAGCAGGGTCAAAATATTCAAAGCCTTTTAATTATTATTTGCAGAATAGAACCTTGAAATCAATTTATGTGAGACAAGCAGCCAGTGTAATGAGATTCAAGACAGTTTTTTCAGAAGAAAAAAACAAATAGGGCTAATACCTTGTGATCACTTGGCAAAAGGCACAGTAGATCAGAGCAGGATTGAGATGGAGGACTCAGAAGTTCCGGCAGGAGGGGCAGCTGCTACTTCAACATGGCACACATCTCCATCCTTCTTCTTTAATCACAAGCAGCCATAACACTCCACTCAGACTCTTCTACTTCACTGTAACTGTTAAAACATAAACACAGTAGATACATGATGTTCAATTGCCAGATTTCAAACATTAATAAAGTGTGCCTTACTTGTTCTGCCTTTTCTTGGTTCATCTGTAGATCAATTCATTACCAAAGTAAACCACTACAATAGATAAAGTTCTTGCTTAAAATCCAAAGTCTAACTAACAATATTATTTTTAATTATTGTGGTTTTGTTGGATTTTGAAAGAACCCCAACTTAATTCGTCCTTATATGTAGTATTTTTTTTCCTTTTACATTACAAATACAGTAGACATTGTGTTACAATTTGTATATCTTGGAACATCTAATGTGATGTGCTCAGGTGTCGGCACTTACATGAAAACATCTTCATTTTTCTCTCCTGCCTTAGTTTTGTTTTGCTAAAATTAAGTCTCAGCTCTTTCCAAAATCCAACAACAAAGCACAGTAACTTAAGAAATAAATGTTATTTTGGAAAAACAGAACAACATCCCTGTTTAGTGACTGCTGAAAATTGATGTGCCTTCAGTCTCTGTGGCGTTTGTGAGGATTCACATCACTCTGAGGCTTTCCTAAAAATTAAAAAGCCTCAGTTAGTTACTGGACAGAGTGAGCAGACATAGAGGTCAGATTCAAGGATGCAAAATATTAAGCAGATCAAGTAATAAATATGGGGGAGGCTTTGCAGGAATTATGCAGTAGTTCCTACCTCTAGAAATAGCAACTAACATGAACTGCACATCCAAATCTTAAAAGCAGAAGAAAAGAACATCGAATTGTGTTTCAGAATTCAAGTAATGTTTTTGGCATCTGTTGAGCCACATGGGAAGGCTGATTACCACTGGGAATCCTGTAGGTCATGAAAAAATATAATAAAGGGGCATTGTTTTTCTTAACTGCAGCACAAGAAATGTTACATTTCTAAGGAGCAAGCTTCCATTATATTCCAGTTAAATGTATGTATGTTTACTTATAACCTTATAACATGTGACAACAGCAGGTGCCCAGCCTGTCACTGTGCTACATCAGATGCACACCACACTTCTCTGATGGTTTTACACATGTTCTTTAAAATATGCCTGTTTTGTGCCGTAAAGGTTTTTTCTACCAATCAAGGTTAAAGAAATCCATTTCAAAATTATGAATAAATAGTAGCCAACTAACAGGATTAATCTATAAGTATGACATTAATATATCAAAATGTAGTTTTTGTATAAATGAAGACAAATCAGCTCTCACATTTATTACTTCTGCTCCTATTCCAAAAATGTTTCATAAAGATTTTATTTCTTGTTACTGTCTTTGAAATTTATCAAAACAATATGTCACTTTTAATTCTTGTTATTCTTCTGTACCAATTTGTAATGCTATTATCTACATCCCTCTTTCTTATAATAAGTCTGCTTGTTGCTATTCTCTATGTAATTTTAGCCTTTAATCGATATATCCTGAGTAAAGTATTGATGTAATCTAATATCACATAATAAGAAATACTGGCGGCTTTGAGGCACATTCTTACACCAGTCGAGTGTCAGACATGCTACCCTAATTCTTTTCCTAATTCGACACCTCAATTACATTGTTTCACTTACCATTAGTGCTTGCTCTTTAAGATAAAAAGCGGACAAATGTTAAAAAAGAAACACACCACCATATGCTAATTAAGTGTGTTGGTGAAATAAATGACATACATCCATTAATCCATTAACCTAAACATCGAAAAATGCTGTATTTTGATTAAATCCATGAGATTAATAAGAATTAAACCCAAAATAAATGTATACTACAAAAGCCGTCCATTACAAAGTTCACAGACACATCACGATTTCATTTCCTGTTCCCTTCTTTCGACTGTTCAAGTCCTGATAATGACACTATGTGACCATAAACAAGTCACTTCACCTGTCTGTGCGGCGCGGGGGGCACTGGGCGAATGTAACTAGTAGTATCTAAATGTTGTATGTTGGATAAAGGCGTTAGTAAATGTAGAATATTTTGCCTTCAGAATGAATAACTGGTTTCAAAAGTTGTGTGAAAAAGTACTGTGGTTGGGTGCGAGCAAACATGATCCTGGAAGCAAATAAGAAGACTGCCCAATACGTACCTAACTTCAGCCTTGTGTTCGTTACAGACTCAAGGGTTGATTCTGTTAAATAGTAATAATTACCACCAAGTCTTTTCGCAAACGTATTGTGCGGAAAAAATATATAGTGCTGTTTAAACGCAGATGCGTCTCCTAACTACTTGTCTTTACACTCCATGACTCTACCGGCTCTCGAGTTCCTGTTTCTTGCCCCGCCCATTTCCTCTGAAGATCACGTGAACAACAAATATAGTTCACACTAGCCAACCTGCGGCGTAGCATACGCCGCATAATCAGGCCACTTTTTAAATGATTTTTAAGCACAGAGGAAATAATAAACATTTGAAAAATCCGTAATTTAATAAACCACCAAGAAAAGTAACATTGCAACAATGCACGCTACGAACCAACATACAATTGTCCGTGACTGAAAACCAGAGGAGCGCCGTCGCGCTTTCTCCTTCCAAAGCGAAGGACGGGGTTGAACGGGGCTCGTTCAGTACGCACTGCCCGCTTATGTGCCCGTCCCCAACTCCCTACCTGAGTCGCTTTCATCTGTGTACAGTCCACACGCACCTGTGAGTCACGTTGACTGTTAATTTTCCAAACACCGCCTCAAGTCGGTTTCCACGTTGATTTTTCATTGTTCTTTGCGGTCCCGGCTGCTTTTTTTATATATAATCCACCAAGTCACCCGACCATGGAGGGGCTTTACAAAGGGCAGGGACGTAATCAGTACGAGCGTATGACCAGCACGTACTGGGAATTTCTCGTTCGTGGGGAACAATTGGAAGCCACGGTCTCCATCACGAATGGGGTTCAACGGCTTACCCACGCCGGGTAGACACACGTTGATGCATTCAGTGTAGCGTGCGTGCAGTACCGGCCATACAAGTGCATCACAGACCTGTTAATGCTCAATGTCATGTGGCTGAAAGCCACTTATCCCTCTAAGAATTTGGACGCTGACCGCTGTTGGGTCGTGTAACTATTTAGCAGGCGGGAGTCTCGTTCGTTTTCGGAAATAACCAGCCAGATCGCTTCACCATCTAAGACCTGCCATGCACCACCACCCACAGAATCGAGAAAGAGCTATCAATCTGTCAATCCTGTCCGTGTCCGGGCGAGGTTTCCTGTGTTGAGTCAAATGAAGCGAAAGGATCCACACCTGGTGGTGCCCTTCCATCAATTCCTTTAAGTTTCAGCTTTGTAACCATACTCCCCCCTGAACCCAAAGACTTTGGTTACCGGTTGGCTGCCGGTCATGTGGATCGCCTGTTGCGGGGCCTGCATTGGTGAAGCAGGTGAGACGGTAATGAAATAGAGGCACAGGGCTTATTGGTTTTTAAAGACTGCTTCCTTCATTGGGTTTTAACCAATGCACGGAACGAACCAACACACAATCGTCCGTGTGGCGCTCAGGGTGGAACGGGAGGAGAGGAGAAGGACATCCACTCTGCTCCCTCCATCATGCTAGTCTGCTGGTTTCTCGTTCAGTATACACTGCCTGCTCATGTGCCCACCTACAACTCGTCACTCGAGTCTTTGTACAGTCCAGATGCACCTGTGACTCACGTAGACTTTTCATTGCTCTGTGCGGTTTTGGCTGCCTTTCTATATATAATCCACCAAGACACCCGACCACGGTGGGAGGGGGGTGTGTACAAAGTGCAGGAGTATCTAAGAAGACGCATGTTTGTCGCGGATGCGAATTTCTGTATGTAGCGTGTAAAACAGTTTGCTATAGTGCACGCGGTCGTGCGTCGTAACTGAAAACTCGTTTTTTAAAGACTGCTCACTTCATTGTGTTTTAACCTCAGTTGTAAAGGAACGTTTTAAGGATCCCATGGGATGCCCTCGCAAACAGTTTTACACGCGCATATGGCGATTCACCTCGCGAGAAACATGCCTCTATTAACAGTCAACGTGGGTCGGAGCTGCATGTGACCTCTACGACAGACGAATATAAATGACGCCGGTTTTTCTGTGTCGTCGCATCCAATGGTCTTGGAGTTGGTGGGCGTGGCTCCTTCCTGCGTGTGCCATAGGTGTCTCACTTGTCGGTGGCTTAGTGAATCCACGCCCCTTCCGGCGTGCTTTCCATGGTTGTCTTGCCTTAGTGAATTATATATATAGATGCAGAACCGATATAGTTCATACGCAAAACCGACATAGTGCGCACATACAACCAATAGAGTTCAAGTGCAAAATCGACAGGTTACCCACATGAAACCAGTATAAGACGTGCATGAAACCAATACATGCATACGCAAATCCATTGTTAGACCGACACAAACACAAGCCAATATAGTTCATAAGCAAACCGATAACATGCAAGCGTAAACCAATGCAGTTCACTCAAAAAACCAATAACAAATTGTTCTGGAACCACTGATATACACACACAAATCAATATAGTTCATATGCAAACCAGTGGTATGCATGTACAAACAGATATAGTTCACACACAAACTGATAATATACGGACACAAACCAGTATAGTTCATTTGAATGAAACAAGTATTGTATACACGCAAACCAATTAAGTATGCATGCAAACCGATAGTAAATATTCATAAACCAATAGTGTTCGCACGTAAACCAATAGATTACACACAGAAATATATGATTTATGGCCTGTTTGGCCCCTCATACCATATTGCATGTGGCACCGCTGTGGAGTGAAGTAATGGATAAAAATGCTTCATGCATGTGCTGCTTGGGATTGTGCAAACCGCTGTGCGCTCCAAACCAGATCCTGGAGGATTACATTTCATAGGTAAGGCAGAATAATTGTTTTGGTTATATTTGGCCTTTAGAAAATCCTGTTTTATAATCTTAACTTTAGCTATTCCAGGTCACTAATTATGTTGATTGTTGTTAGCTGTTAACAGCTAAAAAGCTGTCCTGTGATGTGTGCCGTGCTAGTTTGGTAACAGATGCTGTACCAGCATCATATGATCAAAGCTACTTCTTGCTTGTGCAGCACGGTGGCGCAGTGGGTAGCGCTGCTGCCTCGCTTCCCGGGTTCTCCCTGAGTGGAGTTTGCATGTTCTTCCCGTGTCTGCGTGGGTTTCCCCTGGGTACTCCGGTTTCCTCCCACAGTCCAAAGACATGCAGGTTAGGTGCACTGGCTGTTCTAAATTGTCCCAAGTGTGTGTGTGTGTGTGCGCTGTTTCCTGCCTTGTGCCCTGTGTTGGCTGGGATTGACTCCAGCAGACCCACGTAACCCTGTAGTTAGGGTATAGCGGGTTGGATAATGGATAGATAACACTTGCTCACATTAAAAAACAAAGGAGGTTTGATGATTCCTTCTGAGGGTACAGTCAAGGTGGTTAAAGTAGCTGAGCATGTTATCCGACATTAGGACAAGCTGTCAGTGTATCTTTGATCAATCAGTTTGTTCGGGCTGAGATTGGTTCAGATGATGTGTTTTTTCTCAATGAGCACATTGAGGAAACACAGTTTGAAATTGACAACCATCATTTTATACTCACGTCTTTAGTTGTGTCTGCCTTCCACAAACTAAGACTGCACCATATTGCCAGACTGAATACTCTCAAATTACAGGATCTGAGTGAGCGAGAGGAGTGTAAGTCTGTAGGAGATCAGTGAGGTAGGGGTGAGCGAGACTGTGGAGAGCTTTAAATATTAAGAGCAGTATTTTGTATTGTATTTGGTAGTTAACCGGGAGCCAGTGAAGTTCAGAGAGAGAACAGGTGTACTATGTTCAGTGGATTTAGAACAGCAAGTTATTATCCTGGCAGCAGAATTTTGAAGAAATTGTAAGCGATGGATAAGTTTTTGTGGGATGCTAGATTGAATAGCATTACTGTAATCTATACGTAATGTGACTAGGGCATTAACCAATACTTCAGTACCGTGTTGTGTAAGAACAGGGCGAAGTCTAGAAATGTTTCATAGATGGAAGAAGGCAGTCCATGAAATGTTACTTATGGGAGGAATTATTTAATAATAATTATAATTATTATTATTTAATCATTGCCATTATATATGAATGGATATAAATAATTGCATTTAAACGAATCGCCAAAATCTATTGTATGTAAATGATACTGTTTTAAACGTTATTGTTTTTTCATCAGAAAACCCGGTTTCCACATCTACCTGTATTAGTTTAAATGGCACTTTTGCCACTCGCAATATGGCAGAAGTGCTGACATATCATGTCGACTGGGCTATCGCTAGGTCATTACCCGCACAGACATATATAGATAGACGCTACATTCACTGTGTTTCCCAGTTTTCTTTTGTGACACAATGTCATTATCCGATCTGCATGCCTACCCGATTTGCGCACTCAGGTGTGTGTGTGCCAGCCCGATTTGCGCGCGCAGGCGTATTGAAAGCCTAACATGCCGTAAAGTGTTCACGCATGCGTTAAACAGATTGGGCAGCACCGTAAAGTGTGTGATGTTAGCCTTTCAATATGCACATGCACGCAGATCGGGCCGGCAACGGGAACCAGTTAGAGACACACACCGCATGCTTAATGAAAAACACATTAAAACAAAAATCCACTTTATGGCTCGATCCGAACTGTGCATGCCGATTCACAACTTGTGGTATATTCATGTAAGAGCCAATCTAAGAAAGTTAAAGTTTTGAGTTAAACTCATATTAATGTTTGCTTAACTTGAATAGAATATAAATTCCTTTCATAGTCATAACTTATGGTATAGTCTTTTCCCCCTATAAGTTAGCAAGAGATAGAACCTTCTTACTATAACAGTAACAGTGTGATAATAAGCTCAGTTTGTTTAGAACAAGTCCCAGTAAAGAGGGACTTGAAAGACCCATTTGAAGCTTAGAAATGGGATAAGCATACAGTTTTCTGACCGTTTTGAAATGGTTCAGAAATGTTAAGTAAATAACGATTTGAGATGTAACAAGATTAAGCTTAGAACTGAACTTTTCTTAACATTAACTTTTCCTTTTTTGTTATTTTAATTTTCCTTTTGTGTGAACTGTTTTACTTCAAAACTTAACTAAACTTCAAAAAACCAAGATGTTTTGTCTGTGGAATCATTTCTGCGCGTCAGGCTTTTGTTGAATCCCATTTTTTGAGTTGAAGCTGCAGAACTTTGGTAGTTTTGGGAAAACGCAGCTACATTTTCGTCAGAAAACTTTGCTAGCTATCTAAGGCCTGAACTGGAATCTACCATTCGAGAACAGACACTTCAGCTACAGAACTCCTCAACGAAGGAAAAGAGCTGAATCATTTAGAAGGTACTGTGCACTTATCTACTATCTTCGCATGATCATTAATGAAAGCAAGGTCGCCGTACCTTGAAAAGATTTGAGAGACTGTGATATTATTAAAGGACGTCTTGGAAAAAGACATTTTGGATGATTGGATGTGCCTTTGCCTGAGTCATTGGAGCCTTGTTGGAACGTCCCTATTGTGATGAAATTGCTGTCAGGAAACGTCCTGTCATTTTATTGAACTGTTGTCATGGTGATGTCTAAACAGAGCCCAAGTGAGATCGGCAGTGATCTGAGTACAGACTCGAAGTCAGAAAATATAATTAGAGATCTTAAAGATCACATAAGTCAGAGGAAAGATAAGCTTTCCGTGTTCATAACCGAGATCGAAGGTCTTAAAAACATTCCAGGAAACCTCTTAATTGTAGCTAATAGATTTGAAGATTTTTGTGTAACGCATAGAGAGATAGAGGAATTACACGAAAAGCTACTGTCTACCTTAAGTAAGGAGGGAGCAATTAAGAAACAGAAAAAGACATTCGTGGAAAGCACTAAGAAATGGAATAAATTCGGTGCCGCTACTACGGCATGGCTAAAAGACGCAAATAGACTGTTAGCACATGAAGCTGATGAACAACTAGTTAATCAATTAGAAGAGATGCAATTACAAGAACGAGTTCGTTCAAAGTCAAAAACATGAAAGACATCTCCTCAGTTAAAGCGTGCCCTTGATATCAAACTTGATTCTTTAGCCCAGAAAAACACAGCCGTATCGTCATCTTCTATAGCAGTATTGATTGAACAATCGACACTCAATAGTATCCTAGAAATGCTACGTCAACTTAAAGTTAAAATAGAAGATCTGGAACAAACCACATCTATCACAAAAACCGACATTCAGAGCTCTGGAAATGATATACTAAGTGTGCTAGCGCGGAATCAAGTCGAATATCAGAAGAATCAAACCGAATGTCAAAGGGGCCAACTCGAATGTAGTAAAGCAATCACTGAAATGGCTAAATTGTTAACTGATCAAAAGACAACACCTGCTCCAGCACCCCCAGTTTCACGTGGTGAAGTACCTCATAGGCAGGTCCCTTTATTTTCAGGAGACCCATTAGCTTATGCAGATTTTATCAGAGCCTTTGATAATGCTATTGGGGATGTGCTACAAAATCCTCAAGATAAATTAAATTATTTAATCTAATTCACAAGAGGTCCTGCTCAGGATCTCGTTAAAGGGTGTGTGCGACTGCCATCGAGTCTGGGTTATGAAAAGGCCAGAAAGCAACTTGAAATTTATTTTGGTGATGAAGTATTCATAGCTGATGCATACTTGGAAAAGGCATTGAAGTGGCCTCAAATAAAGCAAAATGATAGTGCAGCTCTGAGAGAATATGCATCCTTTCTTGATAGTTGTATAGACACAATGACAAGTGCAGGAAGTCGAGATACATTCAGTAACAACCCAAATATTCGTATAATAATCTCTAAGCTCCCATACACTTTACGAGACAAGTGGAGAAGCTGGGCTTTTGAATTTAAAGAAAAGGAAGGTAGAAGGGCAGGCATTGATGAATTGATTACCTTTCTACATCGCTAGGTGAGGATGATGATGGATCCTTTTTATGGAGATGTTACACAAGGTAACATGGAGAAAAAAGAAAAAACTGATAAAAGTAGGTCTCCTCAGAAGTACGGACAGAGATCAGGAAGTATTTTCACCAACAATATTTCTCATGTAGCCGAAAAGGAGACTCAAGAAATCTCTGTCGAAAATACTGTTAATGATACATGTGCATTTTAAAAACCTTGTGCATTTTGCAGTAACCAGCATATTCTGCGAATGTAAAAAATCAAAGAATTGCCACATAAAGAAAGAATAGACTTTTTAAAATCTAAAGGTTTATGTTTTCGCTGTCTCAAACAGGGTCATCTAAGTAAGAATTGTAAAGAGAGAATGAAATGTCAGACATGTTCTTTACAGCACCCAGATATCCTGCACATTCAAGGGAACAGTGGAGCAGTATTTAAAGCTACGGCTAGTGTGGCAACATCTACTGAAACGGAAACCGAGACTGGAACTTGTACCTTTACAGGGGCCGGAGAAGAATGTGCACTGCAAGTAGTTCCTGTTAAGGTAAAATCCAAGAAAAGTGAAAGGTATGTAGAAACATACACCTTTATAGACCTCGGCAGTACAGTAACAATTTGTACTGAAAGGCGCCAGAGACAACTGAGCCTTCAAGGGAAAAGGACGCAAGTATTCCTCAAAACTATGAGTAATTACATGATGATTCAAAATGCTAACCCAATGTTCTGTTTTATCAGATTTACAAGTCTGTGGTCTCAATGATGTTGAATATATTGATTTGCCAAAGGTCTTCACACAGGTCTCCATTCCAGTGAACAGAGAAAGTATTCCACTACAAGAAGATATCGATAAGTGGGCATATCTTAAAGAGGTACGTCTGTCTCATATTGACTCTGAAGTTGATCTTTTAATAGGAATCAACTATCCAGAAATCTTCAAGCAGTCACGAATCATACCTAGCCAAGGAGGTGGACCTCACGCCATGAAGACTGCACTTGGATGGGTAGTTGGTGGACCATACAAAGAGATAGACGACCTCGCAAAACAAAGTGGTAAGATGCCTAAACATTCAATCAATCGTGTCTCAATAACAGAGATTGAAGATATGCTGCTGCAACAGTATAACACAGATTTTCCAGAGCGCAACTGTGAAGAAAAAGAGGAAATGTCACAGGAAGACATCAAGTTCATGCGCATAGCTTCAGAATCTGCAAGACTGGTAGGTGGCCACTATTGTTTAAATTTGCCTTTGAAGGATGAATCACTTAAAATGCCGAAACGCTGCATTGCTGAACAGCGTGCTATTGGACTCAAAAGAAAATTGAGCAAAAATTCAGGTTTCCACGAAGACTATAAAGCCTTCATGAAAGACATTATAGACAATGGCTATGCTGTTAAAGTACCCAAAAAAGCCTGAATTGCAATGAAGGCAGAGTGTGGTACATCCCACATCATGGTGTGTATCATCCAAAGAAAAATAAGATTCGAGTGGTCTTTGACTGCACTGCCACCTACCAGGGGATTTCACTTAATGAACAATTACTAAAAGGCCCTGACCTAACTAACACACTCATTGGCGTCCTTACAAGATTCAGAAAGGAGCCAGTAGCCTTAATGGCAGACATTAAGTCAATGTTCTACCAAGTTAAGATACCAGACAAAGACACAGATCTTTTACGTTTTCTATGGTCGCCTGAAGGTAATCTAAGTAAAGACCTAGAAGAATTCAAAATGACAGTACATCTTTTTGGTGCTACTTCTTCACCCAGTTGTGCTTCTTATGCTTTGCGTAGAACAGCCGAAGATGCCAGAGATACATTTCCTGAGGAAGCTGTTAACACCATTCTCAACAACTTCTACGTGGATGACTGTTTAAGGTCAGTGACTACAGAAGAACAAGCAATAAAGCTGGCAAAGGACCTCCAAGCTCTATGCCTCAAAGGGGGATTCCATTTGACTAAGTGGGTGAGTAACAACAGAGCAGTTTTATTGTCCATACCTGAAGAAGACAGAGCTCATGAACAAAAGGACTTAGATTTGAGCCACAGTCTCCTTCCCACAGAGCGTGCCCTGGGCATCCAGTGGTGCACAGAAACTGACAGTTTCAAATTTCAGATTAAGTTGCAAAACAAGCCCGCTACAAGGCGTGGTATCTGTCTGTTGTTAGCTCAGTTTATGATCCACTTGGTTTTCTAGCACCTGCTTTACTGCCAGCAAAGCTTATTCTAAGAGACTTATGTAAAGAGAAATGTGGGTGGGATGAAGAAGTAGAAGTCAAACACATTCAGAAATGGAAAAATGGATGGATGATTTGAAGTTACTTACAGACTATAAAGTGAACAGATGCTTCAAACCTACTGGGTTTGGAACCATAAAGACAGCACAAATGCACCATTTTGCAGATGCTAGTGAAGATGGATATGGCACTGTCACTTACCTTGTTTTAACAAATGAAGAGGGCAAAAGGCATTGTTCATTCCTGATGGGCAAGTCAAGAGTCGCACCATTGAAACAGGTCACAATTCCAAGAATGGAGCTGACAGCAGCAGTTGTGGCAGTTAAAATGGACAAAATGCTTAAAGGTGAGCTTCAAATGCCCTTACAAGAATCTACATTTTGGACTGACAGCACCACGGTGCTAAAATACATCTCAAATGAAAGCACTCGATTCAAGACCTTTGTTGCAAACAGAATCTCCGTGATCAGAGATCATTCACAACCTTCACAGTGGAGGTATGTCACATCTGTCCTTAATCCGCTGATCAAGCTCTAGAGGGCTGAGCATAGAAAACTTTCTCAAGAACACCACATGGTCACATGGTCCAAGTTTCTTATTGAAGTCAGAAAGTGAGTGGCCAAAAAGACCAGATCAACTGAATGATTCATTTTTGAAGATGATCCAGAAATTAAAATTTGTGTAGTTAACATGACAGAGTAGAGAGGTGACCAACCCATCAACAAACTAATCACTTACTTTTCAGATTGGCATCGCTTGAAGAAAGCAGTAGCTTGGTTTCTCAAGTTTAAAGACATACTGTTGCACTTAAGAAATGAAAGAAAAACATTTCAACTAGAAGCCAGTCAGACTAAAGGTAATCCAAAAGAACAAGAATCACTAATCACAAAACACATGAAAATATAAACGGACTTTAAAACCAAGTACAATTTCTCTAGATGACTTAGTTAAAGTCAAGAGCAAGAATTTCCAGAAGAATTAAAAGCTCTAAAGAAAAAGACTTGTGTTAAAAGAACAGTCAAATCTATAAACTCGACCCGATCATACAAGATGGAATATTAAGAGTTGGAGGAAGACTCTGTAAAGCTGCAATGCCCGAAGAAGCTAAACATCCTGCAATTCTACACAAGCATTCACATGTTGCTTCTCTCATATTGCAGCACATTCATAAACGTTTCGGACATTGTGGTAACTACGTGCTCGCACAATTACGCCAGAAATACTGGATACCTCAAGCAAATTCAGCTATCAGAAAAATAATTTCAAAGTGCACAACATGCAGAAGATACAATGCGAAAGCAGGTGAGCAAAAAATGGCAGATTTGCCAGAAGATCGCCTAGCATCAAACCAACCACCGTTCACTAATGTTGGAGTTGATTATTTTGGTCCCTTCCTAGTCAAAAGAGGAAGAAGTCTAGTCAAGAGGTACGGAGTAATCTTCACATGTCTAACAACCAGAGCTGCGCACATAGAGATTGCACATAGCTTAGACACTGATTCTTGTATCCAAGCCATACTCCGATTTACGGATAGAAGAGGACAAGTTAAAATCATGCGCTCAGACAATGGAACAAATTTCGTTGGAGCAGAAAGAGAGCTACGAGAAGCTATTAAAAAACTGGAACACAAAAAATCAGTGACGCCATGATGCAAGAACAAATCAAATGGATTTTTAATCCACCATCAGCCTCTCACCAAGGTGGAGTGTGGGAAAGACAAATCAGAAGCATAAGAAAGATTTTAAATTCAACACTAAACCAACAAACACTCGATGATGAAAACCTTCCTACAATGATGTGTAGAGTGGAATCAATACTCAATAACAGACCCCTTACAAAGACATCAGATGACCCAAATGATTTGGAACCACTCACACCCAATCACTTGTTATTATTGAAGACAAAACCTGAAATACCACCTAAACTCATTTCAGAAAATGAACCATACCCAAGAAGACGCTGGAAACAAATTCAATACATGGCGATTTGTTTTGGAAAAGATGGACAAAAGAGTATTTGCCAATACTTCAAAACGTCAAAAGTGGCTTGCACCAAGAAGAAATTTTGAACCAGGGGACGTTGTTCTAATTGTAGATAAAGCTACACCTCGCAATTCCTGGGTAATGGGTCGAGTCATCAAGACAATGCCAGATGCCAAAGGTGCAGTCAGAAGAGTTTGTGTGCAGACCAAAACCAGCACACTGGACAGACCCGTGAATAAACTGTGCCTACTTCAAGAAACAGCCAATGTTTGAAATATGAAATTTTAAAATGTTTGTTTGCAGTGTTATTGCTAATGATTTGAAACGAATAGTTAATATAAAAGTAATTGGCTCATATTGAAGTAAAGTAAAGTAATTGTCTCAGCTCCTGCATAGCCAATTAGGGGCCGGAAATGTAAGAGCCAATCTTAGAAAGTTAAAGTTTTGAGTTAAACTCATATTAATGTTTGCTTAACTTGAATAGAATATAAATTCCTTTCATAGTCATAACTTAAGGTATAGTCTTTTCCCCCTATAAGTTAACAAGAGATAGAACCTTCTTACTATAACTGAATAACAGTGTGATAATAAGCTCAGTTTGTTTGGAACAAGTCCCAGTAAAGAGGACTTGAAAGACCCATTTAAGCTTAGAAATGGGATAAGCATACAGTTTTCTGACCGTTTTGAAATGGTTCAGAAATGTTAAGTAAGTAACGATTTGAGATGTAACAAGATTAAGCTTAGAACTGAACTTTTCTTAACATTAACTTTTCCTTTTTGTTATTTTAATTTTCCTTTTTGTGTGAACTGTTTTACTTCAAAACTTAACTTAACTTTAAAAAACCAAGATATTTTGTCTGTGGAGTCATTTCTGCGCGTCAGGCTTTTGTTGAATCCCATTTTTTGAGTTGAAGCTGCAGAACTTTGGTAGTTTTGGGAAAACACAGCTATAATTCATTTTAGTTCCACATTAGTTTACCCTAATTAAAATATTCATCCTGCAAAATAAACGAAGCAGCTTTCATGGTGTAATATTGACGTTCAAAGTTCGATCGCCATAAAGGGAAGCATAGCTGTGCACACTTGATGAGCCCCAATTAGGGCAAAACACATGTTGTGCACTCTTTGTATTATTTGGCAGGTACTGTCTGTGTCCGTATATATATATAAAGTATGTAGTGTGGCACGCAGACTTATTCTGATAAACTGGAAGAACCCAAACTCTCCTCTTTTAAGTCAGTGGGAAACTGATGTGTTATATTATTTAAAATTGGAAAAAATCAAATACTCAGTTAGAGGTTCTGTACAGACTTTTTTCAAAACATGGCAGGATCTAATCAGTAATATTTTGAAATGAGTTTATAAAGCACAGAGAATTTGTTGATTTAGGTATTTTTACAAGCCTTAAATTTTACACCGTTTGGCTTGCTCTCTCTCTCAAGGGTGAGGATCGATCTGTTCTTAGCATAATTCTTTTTTTTTTTTGTAAAAACTTGATTGCTATGTATTGATTGTAATAAAATTAATAAATAAAAATTAAAAAAAAAAAAAGACAAAAAGTATGTAGTGTTTTTATTTTTTCACTCACGTAATAAATTATATAAAGTCCTGTTTTCGATATATCTATTGTTGTTTAAAAAGATCTTTAGATATTAATTTTTATTAATAAAATTGCCATTTGTCTTAAGGCATCAAGTTTGCAAAACCTAATGTTGCCAACCAGTTTTATAGAAACAAATGGTCCTTGTCCTTTGTAATAAATACACTGCCTGGTCAAATGGCCGGGGACAAAGACAAACTTGCTGCCTTCAAGGATACGGGAGATAATAAACCTCTGGGGGTCCCAAGATAAAGCCCACACAGCCCCCTCTGCACATCCCAGCATACGTAATTGTGGCTGTCTCAGTCCAATCACAATTCCATTTCAGGACGTCTTGTGAACTTTTCTTCTCTCCGGCATCACAGACAGTTGGAGTTGATGTAACAGACGTTGGAGACGTGGGGGCACCATTGTAATAAACTGGAAAAAGATGGAGAAAAACAGCAGAGGTTAGTGCCCAGTGCAGATCTTACAAAGTGTACACAGTACCATTTCTAATCTATTACAACCAATGCAAGTAATTAAGAAAAAGACAAATTAGAAAAGTGGGCTTGTTGCCATTTGTAGCCTGGCATTATCCTGCAGTATTGACAAAGCAATCCAGATTTTGTTGCATGAGTACAGAAAGCTGCTGGTTTTTATGATTGATCTTGGAATAAAAAGCAAAGCAACGTTTGAGAAAAGAAATGTGAGCAGACACTCCAAAATACAGGCAGGGTCAAAAATATTCAAAGCCTTTTAATTATTTAATAGAACCTTGAAATCAATTCTATGTGAGACAAGCAGCCAGTGTAATGAGACCAAGACAGTTTTCAGAAGAAAAAAACAAAATAGGCCAATACCTTGTGATCACTTGGCAAAGGCACAGCAGATCAGAGCAGGGATTGAGATGGAGGACTCCAGAAGTTCCGGGCAGGAGGGGCAGCTGCTACTTCAACATGGCACACATCTCTCCATCCTTCTTCTTTAACTGCTGCGCCATAACACGACCAGACTCTTCTACTTCACTGTAACTGTTAAAACATAAACACAGTAGATACATGATGTTCACTCACAGATTTCAAACATTAATAAAGTGTAGCCTTACTTCTTGTTCTGCCTTTTTTCTTGGTTCATCTGTAGATCAATTATTACCAAAGTAAACCATCACAATAGATAAAGTTCTGCTTAAACTAAAGTCTAACTAACAATATTATTTTTAATTATTGTGGTTTTTTGTTGGATTTTGAAAGAACCCCAACTTAATTGTCCTTATATGTAGCATATTTTTTTTCCTTTTACATTACAAATACAGTAGACATTGTGTTACAATTTGTATATCTGAACATCTAATGTGATGTGCTCAGGTGTCGGCACTTACATGAAAACATCTTCATTTTTCTCTCCTGCCTTAGTTTTGTTTTAAGTTAAAATTAAGTCTCAGCTCTTTCAAAATCCAACAACAAAGCACAGTAACTTAAGAAAATAAATGTTATTTTGGCAACATGGAACAGCATCCCTGTTTAGTGACTACTGGTACTGATGTGCCTCAGTCTCTGTGTTTGTGAGGATTCACGCTCTGAGGCTTTCCTGTCTAAAATTAAAAAGCCTGTGTTAGTTACTAGACAGAGTGAGCAGACATAGAGGTCAGTATTCAAGGATGCAAAATATTACAGATCAAGTAATAAATATGGGGAGGCTTTGCAGGAATTATGCAGTAGTCTTACCTCTAGAAATAGCAAATCTAACATGAACTGCACATCTGGGAATCTTAAAAGCAGAAGAAAAGAACATCGAATTGTGTTTCAGAATTCGGGTACGCTGGCATCTGTTGAGCCACATGGAAGGCTGATTACCACTGGGAATCCTGTAGGGTCAAGAAAAAAAAATATAATAAAGGGGCATTGTTTTTCTAACTGCAGCAATAAGAAATGTTATTTCTAAGGAGCAAGCGCTCTCCATTATATTCAGTTAAATGTATGTATGTTTACTTCTATAACCTTATAACATGTGACAACAGCAGGTGCCCAGCCTGTCACTGTGCCACATCAGATGCACACCACACTTCTCTGATGGCTTTACACATAAATTTTAAATATGCCTGTTTTGTGCCATAGAAGTTTTTTCTACCAAACAAGGTTAAAGAAATCCATTTCAAAATTATGAATAAATAGTAGCCAACTAACAGATTAATTCATAAGTATGACATTAATATATCACCAAAATGTAGTTTTTGTATAAATGAAGACAAATCAGCTCTCACATTTATTACTTCTGCTCCTATTCCAAAATGTTTCATAAAGATTTATTTCTGTTACTGTCTTGAATGACAAAACAATATGTCACTCTTTAATTCTTGTTATTCTTCTGTACAATTTGTAATGCTATTATCTACATCCCTCTTTCTTATAATAAGTTCGTTGTTGCTATTCTCCTATGTAATTTAGCCTTAATCGATATATCCTTATAAAGTATTGATGTAATCTAATATCGACATAATAAGAAATACCGATGGCTTTGGAGGGCACACTTTACACCAGTCGAGTGTCAGACATGCACTCCTAATTCTTTTCCTAATTCGACACCTCAATTACATTGTTTCACTTAATTATTAGCATGCCGTTTGCTCTTTAAGATAAAAAAATGTGGACAAATGTTAAAAGAAACACACCACCATATGCTAATTGCGTGTTATGAAATAAATGACATACATCCATTAATCCATTAACCCAAACACGGAAAATGCTGTGATTTTTTTGATTAAACCATGAGATTACGAAGAATTGCAACTAAAAATAATGTACTTACAAAAAGCTGTACATGTCCATTACAAAGTTCACAGACACACGTCGCATTTCATTTCGTTCCCTCTTCTTTCGACTGGAGTTAAATTTTTCAGGCAACACATCTTCCAAGACGTTATAAAATTCAAAAGTTGCCATCTTTTCCGGTAAGAAGTTCACTTACACACGGAGATAAATGACAACACAAAAATGACTTGCAAGTACAAGTCAAACCTGACGAATGACGTGTGTCGTAAAACATTGAAATTAATTTTAATTAAGCAGAGACCGCGTGCACAAGACAAATCGGATGGGGACTCATGTCGCGAAGTAGAAAAACGCAGATCGTAATAGTAAAGTTCTGCGCACGCGTGGGCATGCACACGCGGCTCGGGTTGTCTTCATGCACATGCACGTGTGAATCGGGTAGGCACCGCAGATTGGGTAGCGACAGTGCCTGTCATTACCTTATCTGTGTGCCTACCCGATTTGCGTGTGCAGGCATATTGAAAGCCTAACATGCCGTAAAGTGTTCATGCATGCGTTAAACAGATTGGACAGTACCGTAAAGTGTATGATGACGTAGCCTTTCAATACACACGTGCACGCAAATCGGGCCAGCAACGGGGACCAGGTAGTGACACACACCGCATGCACTTAATGAAAAAAAACATTAAAAACAAAAAAATCCACTTTACGGCACGGCCCGATCAGAACTTTGCATGTAGCACAACTTGACATTACGGCTTATTCAGCTTAGTTCCACGTTAGTTGACCATAATGAACATATTCATCCTACAAAATAAACGAAGCAGCCTTTGTGGCGTAACATTGATATCCAATGTTCAATCGCCGTAAGAGGAAGCTTAGGTGTGCACACTTGATAAGCCCCAATTAGGGCGAAACACATGCTGTGTACTCTTTGCACTTTGCAGTATTTGGCAGGTACAGTGGAACCTCGGTTCACGAACGTCTCGGTTCACATACAACTCGGTTCACGACCAAAAAGTTCGCCAAACTTTTTCCTCGGTTCACGACCACACACTCGGTATACGAACAAGCCAGTTTCCCTTTCGGTTTGTGCGCGCCGATGATTTCCGCACGTGTTGCATTGTTCTCGGTCAGACATGCCTGGGTGCTGCATGTGCATGCGTGCCTGCCTGCCTGCTGCTGAGGAGGGGGGGTGCGTGCCTGCCTGCCTGCTGCTGAGAGAGAGAGAGAGAGCGAGCCTGCACGTGCGTGCCTGCCTGGCTGGTTCATACGCGCTGATTACTGTATTTAAGCAGAGAAGCTCCCTATTCATTGTTCTCAGTCATATGTGCGTGCTTTACCTGCACTCTCTTTGTGCTCTACGGTATTTTGTGTGCTTTTGCAGTTAACTATGGCTTCTAAGCAAGTGAAGAGTGGTGAGAAGAAAGTTTTGAAGAAAATTGAAATCGAAGTAAAGAAAGAAATTATTGAAAAGTTTGAGCGTGGCATTCGTGTTACTAATCTTGCCGCTGAATACAAGAAGTCTACGATTTTGACTATTCTAAAGCAGAAAGAATCTACTAAAGCAGCTGATATTGCAAAAGGAGTTACAGCGTTAACCAGGCAGAGGCTTCAAGTGCTGGAAGAGGTGAAAAAACTGTTTACCAGTTTACTTATTTACCAATTTGAGAACCCTCGTGCTTTCAAGCAGCACAATGTAAACAAAGCCAGACTGCCAGTAATGTGGAGGGCAAACACGAAGGGTTGGGTCACAAGGACTTTGTTTTTGGAATGGCTGCATGAGGCTTTCACTCCCACCAGCTAAACAGCTAAAAACACCAGAAACCCAAGAAATCACAAGAGAGAAAACACCTAAAGGGAAACATCCCTCCATTGCGGGGCCAGACTCTCCCTCCTCTCCACCCAGTTCCTCCTCACTTCATGCCAGAACTCGACTCATGCAAGGTTAGTTTTCTTGGTGGTTTTTGTATTACAGATTTTTCAAAAGTTAATTTTTCAGTTCGTAGCGTGTTACTTTTCTCTTTTTTCAAATGTTCGCTTTTTTCCCTGTTCTTAAAACTCATTAAAGTTAATTTACATGGAGTTGTTCATAGCATGATTTGTTGCAATGTTACTTTTCTCTTTTTTCAAATATTCATTTTGTTCCCTGTGCTTAAAACTCATTAAAAAAAAGTGTTTACCTGGAGTTGTTCATAGCGTGATTTGTTGCAATGTTACTTTTCTCTTTTTTCAAATGTTCGTTTTTTTTCTGCTATGCTCAAAACTTATTTTAAAAAAAGTGTTTACAGCGATCGGGCTGTAGTGTGATCTTCTGCACTGTTACCTTTTTGGTTGCTTGTGGTTGGTTTTTAAATTAAATTTCGGAATTGTTCAAATGTTCCCCTCTGTTCAGAGAGAGAGAGAGAGCGCGCGCGTGCGAGCGAGCGCGTGCTGCTGCCAGAGAGAGCGCGAGTGCGTGCTGCTGACAGAGGGGGAGGGTGTGTGCTACAGTCTCTGCATTTGTGACGATTCACACTTAGGCTTTCCTGTCTAAAATTTAAAAGCTGGTGTTAGTTACTGGACAGAGTGAGCAAACATACGGTACAGTATGCAAGGCAGCAAAATATTACGGATCAAGTAATAAATATGGGGAGGCTTTGCAGGAATTGTGCACAAATTACTTCTGAAACTGAAAGCCTCAGTAGTCTTGCCTGTAGAAGCAGCAAATCTAACATGAACTGCACATCATCGCAAATTGTGAATCATAAAAGCAGAAAAAAGAACATCCAGTTTTGTCTTTGAATTTGGGTACACTGGCATCTGTTCAGCCACATGGAAGGCTGCTTACCACCGGTCATCCTGTAGGGTCAAGAAAAAAAATAAAATAAAGGGGCTTTTTTTTCTAACTGCAGCAATAAGAAATGTTATTTCTAAAGAGCAAGCCTTCTCCATTATATTCAGTTAAATGTATGTGTGTGTACTTCTCCTAAACCAACAGCTTAAATGATAAGCTTATGACACATGACAACAGCAGGTGCCCAACCTGTCATTGTGCCACATCAGACGTACACCACACTTCTCTGATAGCTTTGGACATAAATTTAAAAATTGCGTGTTTTGTGCCATAGAATTTTTTCTACCAAACAAGGTTAAAGAAATCAATTTCAAAATTATGAATAAATAGTACCCAACTAACAAATTAATTCATAAGTATGACATTAATATATCCCAAAAACGTAGTTTTTGTACGAATGAAGACAAATGCCCTTTCACATTTCTTTTACTTCTGATCCTATTCCAAAATATTTTATCAAGATTTATTTCTGTTACTGTCTTGAGTGACAAAACAATATCTCACTGTTTAAGTATTGTTCTTCTTCTGTATACAATTTTGAAAACTAAATGTTAGAAAATCCAGTAACTGTGGTTTCCTTGCTTCGTAAATTTCCAATACAACAGTGGTGAAAAGTCAAGCAAAATGACAAATTTTATTAGCTAACTTAAAAGATTACAATATGCAAGCTTTCGAGGCAACTCAGGCCCCTTCTTCTGGCAAAATGTAATACAGAAACTGGTGTTCCCTGTGTTTATATACACACTAGGACAAGAAACAACACTGGTAAATCTTTAAGTGAGAAATCTTAAATGTTAAAAATTAATAGACCCCTTCAGGCTAAGTTTCATTTAACAAGAGAGAAGAACAATGTATGGTCAAGATCTTTTGATAAGATAACTGTCCAACAAAAGTCTTTTGAAGTTTCTAATGAGTTTTTCCATACAACTGTGAAGTTGCCAATAAGCACTGTGACTTTAAAGTTCCTCTCACTAAAGTCACAGTGCTTATGGGCAACTTCAGAACACAGCAAGAGGGAAAAGAATGGGAAGTCAAACTCATGCTGAAACTGAATACATTACAACATGGTTTGAATAGAGACAAGAGTTTTATGGCCAGGTATGAGGATTGTTTGCATCTCTCAGACTGACACAGAAAACCTGACTACAGGTCACTATATATATACAGTGCCCCGGGCACAGACAGGCAGACACGCACAAGTCACCCAACACACGTTTATTGTTCATTTCTATTTTACAAAAGTCAGTGCTCACCAGCCCCAATACCCCTCAGTCCAGGCCAACACAATGCCTTCTCTTTTTTTTCTCTTCTTCAGGCCGCCTCCTGCCTCTTCCAAAGACCTTGTCACTCTTCCACCCGACTTTTGTCCATTCTGCAGGGAGGCGGCTCCTTTAAATAAGCACCCGGATGTACTCCAGGTGTGTTGCCGGCAATCACCCACCGACACGCCCCAGTGTGGCAGAAGTGCCGGCTGTCTCCCCGGAAGCACTCTGGGTGTTACTGTTTTCTCTTCCCCCCAGCACTTCCTGGTGTGGCGGAAGTGCTGAGGTCTAGGGTCTTCCTTGTATTGGGGTCCCCCTGGCTGTAACCCCGGGTCCCTACAGGGTCAAGCTTCCCAGCTCTTTACCCGAGGCATCCACGGCGGTCGCCCCCGTGAGGTCTGGAGGAGGCATAAGCCCTCCTCCTGTCTTCTCAGGTGTCCCGGCTGGGCACCACCTCCATCCTGGTATGACAATATATCTATACTAATAAAAGGCGAAGCCCTCACTGACTCACTGACTGACTCACTCACTCACTGACTCACTTATCACTAATTCTCCAACTTCCCGTGTAGGTAGAAGGCTGAAATTTGGCAGGCCCATTCCTTACAGCTTACTTACAAAAGTTAAGCAGGTTTCATTTCGAAATTCTACACGTAACGGTCATAACAGTCGACAACGTCCGCCATGTTGAACTTTCTTATTTATGGCCCCATCTTCACGAAATTTGGTAGGCGGCTTCCCTGCGCTAACCAAAACCGATGTACGATACTTATTTCGGTGGTATGACGCCATTGTCGGCCGCCATATTGAATTTTCTAACGTCACCAATTTTCAAACTTCCCGTGTAGGTAGAAGGCTGACCCCATCTTCACGAAATTTGGTAGGTGGCTTCCCGGCGCTAGCCAAAACCGATGTACATACTTATTTTGGTGGTATAACGCCATTGTCGGCCGCCATATTGAATTTTCCACACATCACTAATTCTCCAACTTCCCGTGTAGGTAGAAGGCTGAAATTTGGCAGGCCCATTCCTTACAGCTTACTTACAAAAGTTAAGCAGGTTTCATTTCGAAATTCTATGCGTCACGGACATAATGGTTAACAACGTCCGCCATATTGAACTTTCTTATTCATGGCCCCATCTTCACGAAATTTGGTAGGCGGGTTCCCTGCGCTAACCAAAACCGATGTATGTACTTATTTCGGTGGTATGACGCCATTGTCGGCCGCCATATTGAATTTTCCAAACGTCACTAATTCTCCAACTTCCCGTGTAGGTAGAAGGCTGAAATTTGGCAGGCCCATTCCTTACAGCTTACTTAAAAAAGTTAAGCAGGTTTCATTTCGAAATTCTACGCGTAATGGTCATAACGGTCAACAACGTCCGCCATGTTGAACTTTCTTATTTATGGCCCCATCTTCTCGAAATTTGGTAGGCGGCTTCCTGCACTAACTGAAACCAATGTACGTACTTATTTCGGTGGTATGATGCCACTGTCGGCCGCCATATTGAACTTTTCAACAGTCTTTGTTACTTTTGGGCCCATCTTCAAGAAATTCTATCGATCAAAGAACTGTCACTTACCGAGTGGTTTCCATGCCCGGAGATACCACCTATCTTTTCCATTCTCTTTGTTACATATTGCACGGCCATATCAAGGCAAAACCCTCACTGACTGACTGACTGACTGACTGACTGACTCACTCACTCACTGACTCATCACTAATTCTCCAACTTCCCATGTAGGTAGAAAGCTGAAATTTGGCAGGCTTATTCCTTATAGCTTACTTTCAAAAGTTAAGCAGGTTTCATTTTGAAATTCTACACGTAACAGTCGATAACGGTTGATAACGTCCACCATGTTGAACTTTCTTATTTATGGCCCCATCTTCACGAAATTTGGTAGGCGGCTTCCCTGCGCTAACCAGAACCGATGTATACTTATTTCGGTGGTATGACGCCACTGTCGGCCGCCATATTGAATTTTCCAAACGTCACTAATTCTCCAACTTTCCGTGTAGGTAGAAGGCTGAAATTTGGCAGGCTCATTCCTTACAGCTTACTTACAAAAGTTAAGCAGGTTTCATTTCGAAATTCCACGCGTAACGGTCAACAACGTCCGCCATATTGAACTTTCTTATTCATGGCCCCATCTTCACGAAATTTGGTAGGCGGCTTCCTGCGCTAACCAAAACCAATGTACATACTTATTTCGGTGGTATGACACCACTGTCAGCCGCCATATTGAACTTTCCAACGTCACTAATTCTCCAACTTCCCGTGTAGGTAGAAGGCTGAAATTTTGTAGGCTCATTCCTTACAGCTTACTTACAAAGCAGGTTTCATTTCGAAATTCTATGCGTAATGGTCATAACGGTCAACAACGTCCGCCATGTTGAACTTTCTTATTTATGGCCCCATCTTCTCGAAATTTGGTAGGCGGCTTCCCTGCACTAATCGAAACCAATGTACGTACTTATTTCGGTGGTATGATGCCACTGTCGGCCGCCATATTGAACTTTTCGACAGTCTTTGTTACTTATGGGCCCATCTTCAAGAAATTTGGTACACGGGTTCCCAACGCTAACTGAATCCTACTTACGTACATATATACGTCCATAGCCTGCACCTCAGTCACCATGTGAGGTGGCGTTGGGTCCCCCGTCCCAACGCCTCCCACGTTGTTGGCTGCCTGCCTATATAAGACCGTCTGTCGCTCCGGTCTCTACATTCCCTTCCTTGCTTCGCCACGGGATTCACGTCTCCCTACTGATAACTACAGCCTTTTTGTTTAATCCACGGCTTCTCCACTGTTTTATTGTTTCGTTTATTACAATTATAGTTATTGTATAGATATTTTACACTTACTTTACATTGCTCAGGTACCCATTTCCTTTATCATTCCAACCCCCTTACCATGTCTATCGAGATGATCACTATCGATCAAAGAACTGTCACTTACCGAGTGGTTTCCATGCCCGGAGATAGCACCTACCTTTTCCATTCTCTTTGTTACATATTGCACGGCCGTATCAGGCTCACTCTTGATATCCGGAGGAACATTCTGTCTTATGTATTGAATGACTGGGACAGGTTCAAGGTGTGCACAGATGACGGTACAGGAGATAATTATACTACACAGGAGCACTATAAGAGTGAAATGTTTAAGCCCTTCACCTATGGTTCTGCATGTGAGTTGATGGCTGCCGCTGAATTGTTCGGTTGTCGCTTTCAAGTGTACTGAAATGGCCAAATATTTTACACCTTTCGACAACCGCCAATGCCTCTTAAACATCTTAGATTCACAGGTGACGATTTCAGTAGTGGACACTTTGATGTTTATGAATGTTTAAACTCTCAAAAGCTGGATGTGATTTTATCGATGAAACTGGTTGTGTGCTTACAACGCTTGACAGATGCCAAATGTCACTTCAACACAACAAATCCTGCAAATACTGTCGTAATTGAAACAAACCATGAAACTCAAACCGATTATGACAGCAGCAATCCAAGCTGTGAGATTTGAGACAAGATTACTGTTCACATGGCCAAGTTACATGCTCAAGAGTAAGCTCAGCGCACAGCTTGGTCACCGAACTGACAACATGGTATACAAGGAGATCCTTAACAAATAATTATTGGCATATTTTCCCTCAGTTTAAAAAGGTTTAATTTTCTTCTTAATAAAAATTTTAATGCAGTACTTCGCCGCTGCGACGCGCGGGTATTTTGCTAGTATATATATATATTGTGAAGGACAGCCGGGTCCCATGCCCGGCAAGGACGCCCCTGCTGCTTATGTTCCGGGGGAGCCGCCATGGGCAGTCCAATACCTCCTCCAGGACGCTTGGTGGCAGCCTCCCCTGGCCGACGGTGATTCCCCAACCGCCCGCAGGGCTCCATGGGAGATGGAGTCCTCCACAGCTGAGTTGGGGCCCGGGGTGGCCGCTAGGGGGGGCTGTCTGCTTCCCACAGCCCAGCTGGACGAGTCTTCAGCCCCACCTGGAGGTGCAATTAGGACCAGGTGGTTAATTACCTGGAACACTTCCGGGTGGGCTATAAAAGGGCCCAGCCACCACCACTCGATGAGCCAGACTTGGGAGGAAGGAGACAAAGCTTGTCTGGGAGAAGTGGTGGAGAGAGGTGAAGAATTGTGTTTTGTTCTTGGTGATTTTGGGACTGTGTTTGGTTTGTGTGGCACGGGGAAGAAGTGTCCCACAGCTGAAAAAAAATAAAAGTCATTGTACTTTTTATACGTGCCTCCGTGTCTTTCTGTGTCGGGTCAGGCACCTATATAGCGCCTTTGTTACACTGGCGTAGCCGGCAGGATTCCAGCCCATCCATTTGGACCGGGACCTGCATATAGATTCGTGTAACGGCCCAGCACAACACCCAGAGGCATGTATAGCTCAGCGCGGAGAGCGCACATAGCACTGCAGCGCCGAGCGCACTCCTGAAGCAGAGAGTGTGCTCTATTTGAGTACAGCGCTGAGAGCACCCTTTGGACTGCAGCAGGGCACGCTCCTGACGAAAGCATGCCACCAAGGCCACAGCACGAGGTACGCGCCTGCACGACTTGCCGGCAGACACGCGCAGCACAGCGCTGGGAAGAGCGCGCTCGCAGCTGCATGCAAGCCTGCGCAGCACAACACAACTGAGGCCGTCAAAGGACTCCTAGAGACACCGTGCCATGGGGAAAAAGAAAGCCAGGCGGACACAGAAGCCAGCCGCCAGACGCCGCCATGCCAACCCGCTCCACAGGTCGCAGCTGGAGGTAGGTGACGGGCCGCGGGAATGGTTTTCTGCGTTCGCGTCAGCCTACCTCCTAGACGCCGAGAGGCGAACCACCTGTTGGTGGGCGGATGGAGTCTGTTTGTGGCGTGACGGCAAAGAGAGCAAGGGAGAGAGCGAGGCTGGGCTGTGTCTTCCCTTCAGCCCGATTACTCAGCTGGAGGAGGAGAGCCCGGAGGAATTTCACGACGCGGTGACTCAGCTAGAGGAGCAGGAGCTCCTCTCTGAAACAGGTAAAGGGGAGTGTGTCAGCTGGCCGCCAGGGACAGTTCGCAGGCGGGGGTGACGGACGTTCTCCACGAGCCTCTCGAACTTCCAAACGGGCCTGTGGAGGTTCCACAGGGTCTTGATGGCACCGAAATGATTAATATTTCCTGGGCTGTAGGGGAGGTACAATTCGTTGTCCTGGCCCTACAGTCCTTGTTGAAAGCATTTCAGGTCCTGCAGGAGTCGAAGGAGGTGCTTGAGAAGAAGCTCGGCAGCCCGTGCCGGGCCCTGGCTGAATGGCTTTGTGCCGGTGGAAGGCCAGCCTCCTACCAGCAGGACAGAGCGGTGCAGGTGAGTGAAACCTGTGCCGTAGAGGAAAGGGGGCGGAGCGCAACAGCTGCGGTTATAATCAGTGCTGCTTGCCAGGCTGCCCCACCCACTACACAAGACGCCGCCGTGTGGACTGACGCTGTGGCAGAGGACGGTGTGGAGAGGCAGCTGGTGGATGTCGGCTGCCAAACATCTCCGTCCTGTCTGCCGGTGCCGGTCTCGCGGTCGTCTAGAGGGGTCTAGACGGCACAGGGTCTCCCTTCCTCCCATAAGGGGACCCAGACCGTCGGTGCACCCCAGAGGAGAGGAGGACCCGGACAAAGAGGTCGGGGACTCCTAACAAGGTGCAGCGTATGCCCGTCGGTGTGGCAGTGCAGGAGGGCTACGCTGTGGAGGGGCGAACACGTGTCAAGCCCTCCCCGGAGTGGACGAAAGGGCAGGAGTTTCCTGCCTGCTTCCGTTCCCGCAAGGGTCGCGCTGGAGGGGGTCGGTTGTGTTTTACCTGTGGTCACGCTGGTCATGTCTGGAGGGGTTGTCCAAAGAGGATGTCCGAGGGGCAGGGACGTCGGGGCAGCACCCCCGGACCTGTTCATTATGTTTTTACAGGGCACAGCCGTGGAGCCAAAGATGCCGACTCCCTGTCCTGGAGAGGACCGGCCCTCGCGGGGCAGGCTGATGAGCCCCACAAGCCTCATCTGAGGGAGGGGAAGTGTGAAGGACAGCCGGGTCCCATGCCCGGCAAGGACGCCCCTGCTGCTTATGTTCTGGGGGAGCCACCATGGGCAGTCCAATACCTCCCCCGGGACGCTTGGTGGCAGTCTCCCTGGCCGACGGTGATTCCCCAACCGCCTGCAGGGCTCCATGGGAGATGGAGTTCTCCACAGCTGGGTTGGGGCCCGGGGTGGCCGCTAGGGGGGGCTGCCTGCTTCCCACAGCCCGGCTGGATGAGTCTTCAGCCCCACCCAGAAGTGCAATTAGGACCAGGTGGTTAAGTACCTGGAACACTTCCGGTGGGCTATAAAAGGGCCCAGCCACAAACCGCTCGACGAGCCAGACTTGGGAGGAAGAAGACGAAGCTTGTCTGGGAGAAGTGGTGGAGAGAGGTGAAGAATTGTGTTTTGTGTTTGGTGATTTTGGGACTGTGTTTGGGCTGTGTGGCACGGGGAAGAAGTGTCCCACAGCTGAAGAAAAATAAAAGTCATTGTACTTTTTATATGTGCCTCCGTGTCTTTCTGTGTCGGGTCAGGCGCCTTTATAGCGCCTTTGTTACAATATATATAAATCTTAAGCCTAAAAGTGCAACAATTTTATGTTATGTTTTTATGTCACTTTTATTGTCACGCTTTAAATTAGGCTAATTTTAAAACCTATATATATATATATGTTTGGTATCATTCTTTTCAGAATTTATTGAACTTTAATTTGATGTTGTTATATTTTCAGATTCTTATTCTGTTTTTAAATTATAAACTAAAAAATATCAAGGACTCATGTCTCGCGAGACAAGACTTTGTGCCAAAAGATTTAGCAATGCCCGGTGCCGGAAATAAAGACAAAGACAAGGCAAGATGCAGATCACATGGCACGGCAGCAGCAACAAGCCAACAGCTGATCGAGCAAAGAGGAGGTAAAAAAAAACTATTTGTTTCCCATTGTGTCACTGTTAAAGAGGACATTATATATATATGTATATAAAATTCTTTTCGCATTTGAAACGGAAATTACGTCTGACCACAGAACATATTATAATACAGGAACTAATCACTTCGTTTGTGGACGCCATTTTTATATCGTCTTTATGAATTGTTATTATTTGTGTGAGAGTTACTTTACTGATATTGAAAAGAAGTAAACACAAACACGCCGATCTATCCCATAGAAGTGTGCACCGCGTCGCCCTCTCCCAGCCCTCCTGTCTGGACTCCAGCTCTGAGCCATCCACCACCAGGCACGTTCTGACAGAGAAGCTTTATTTATTCGTCCACGTGACTGTCGTGAAAACTGCCACATTATAACTTTTTTTTTTAATTGGCAGTACTTGATAGTAGAAGAGATGAGGAAAACAGCTTTGCGTCTTTCTACTTTTTAACTGCACCAAGCTATAAACAATGTGAAGACAACACCGCCTTCAGCGGCGAGGGGTCGTGAGAACAAAGTGGACGCTCAGAGGCACAGAATGTCGGGCTGCTCTGGCAGGTCGAGAGCTTCTCAGTTTCGGGCAACGTCTTCTCTTCATGCACTGTTTGTGACACTTCGAGTGCCCCGTCGGCTCCTGGGAGAGTGGAAATCATTGCAAATGAGAGTGATTGGCGCCATTGAAGCAAAACTCTCTTTGTAAATTGTGCTTCACGACTACTTACTGTCCCTTAAGATGAGTTCAGGTCACTAAAACCCCGCAACACTCAAGGTTACTTTTTTGATAAATTTTTTTAAGGAGATGGAGGGTTTACATTTAAGAAGATGTACCAACCTCTTCATGTTAAGTTTTGGACTTGGGAATTGTTTAGACCTTCTGCCCATTAAGCACGGAAGGGGAGGGTCCACATTTCTCAGAATAATTTTTCTCTTAAATCACAGGCACATAGTGCAAGGTTGTCAGGCAGAAATTTGCAGGATCGCATAGAAAATGTAATTTCTGTACTATAGTGGTCGTGTAGCGCCTTTCACAAGGGATCTGCGACCGAGAGATGATCCAAATACATTTAAGCTGCTGTTAGTGCTACTTACTTGTTGTGTTATAGCTCCTTTAAAATGTATTTTACCCGAAAGCACTCCAGTACTGCTCAATTTATTTTTACTTCTTACATGTTAATGTTTTACTGTTTAATAATTTATATACAACATTTTATTTATCTGTAAAATGTAATATACATATTTTAATGCATTTAATCACAAAAGTGATATCAAGTATAAATCTAAGGATTCTAAATGTGCAGAGAGCTGGAATATCATAAATTTAATTTGTTCTGTTAATCTATTGCTGCTTGCCACTGCTGTCCATTCAGGAAGAAGCCCCAGCGATTAACACCTGGGTTGGTTTTAAGATGATGTTTACGACGGTCTACTTTAATGATACATTAAACTACGAGGTTAAAGTGGACACTTCGAGTTTAAAGACGAAATTTCCACTTTAATCACAAAATAGACATTTTCATTATGTCCTTATATTTTTATCTCTGGCTCAAATATGGCACCATACATTCTGATATTACTGTAAAAAGAAAAAAAAGACGGCACAGAAGATGGTATGTGAGACTTTTATAATGTATCATGGAATTACTTTGGGGAATATGCGATGCTTGAATATCAAAGCACCACCAATGCATTTGTATGTTGGCATTTCGCTTCACCACATTGGACCATTCATCAAATATCGAAGC
>NC_053155.1:165276753-165294635 GCF_016835505.1 Polypterus senegalus
ATGCTGGAGGTCAGAGGAGAATGGGTCGACTGATTCAAGCTGATAGAACAGCAACTTTGACTGAAATAACCACTCATTACAACTGAGGTATGCAGCAAAGCATTTGTGAAGCCACAACATGCACAACCTTGAGGCGGATGGGCTACAACAGCAGAAGACCCCACCGGGTACCACTCATCTCCACTACAAATAGGAAAAAGTGCCAATTAGGCATAGTTTAAATGCCACGGGCTACCTGAGCATTGTTTCTGACCATATCTATCCCTTCATGACCACCATGTACCCATCCTCTGATGGCTACTTCCAGCAGGATAATGCACCATGTCACAAAGCTCAAATCATTTCAAATTGGTTTCTTGAACATGACAATGAGTTCACTGTACTAAAATGGCCCCCACAATCACCAGATCTCAACCCAATAGAGCATCTTTGGGATGTGGTGGAACGGGAGCTTCGTGCCCTGGATGTGCATCCCACAAATCTCCATCAACTGCAAGATGCTATCCTATCAATATGGGCCAACATTTCTAAAGAATGCTTTCAGCACCTTGTTGAATCAATCCCACGTAGAATTAAGGCAGTTCTGAAGGCGAAAGGGGTCAAACACCGTATTAGTATGGTGTTCCTAATAATCCTTTAGGTGAGTGTATATACATTGTCACAACAATGAGACATGGACAGATAAAGGTTTGGGGCAACCACCCGTATAATGTGGTATCCTGGCTGCAAAAGTCGTTTTAACAAATAATCAGCAATGAAGTGCATTCAACTGAGTCCAAAACAAGACTGAGGAAACAAAGGAAAAGGGGCAGGTTTTAAAAAGGGAGACAGGAAGTGAGTTCATATGGATCCGGCACGTGGTCTTCCACCATTGGTTCATAGCCGGACGTGACATCAGAGGGACTGGAGCTGGTGTGGCCGACTTCCATTGGCTCAGTCCCGGAAGTGATATCAGGAGAGCCAGGTGAAATCCCCCGGGAATGGTCTACAGGCAAGGGAGAAAAAGAGTCAGTGCACTCTGCCACACCCCCGCATGCCTCCGAACTGCCTTTACTCAAGCCCTTTAGCTGCCTCCCATGCGCACGTGTGTGTCAACATATATATACATATACATATCTACATATATACTGTATATACACATATATATTGTCACAGATGTACGGAGACACTGCCCGGCCGGGACGCCTGGACAGTCCCCAACTGGGACAATACTTCTCCTCGGCCACGAGAGGGCAGCTGCCCGGGTCTATTTGGGGGCCACAGAGACGGAGCTGGGATGCCCGTGAGAGGACGTGGCCACCGCCAGGGGATGCCCAGACAGTTGGAGAATCCTGGATGGCAGCACTTCCGCCACACCAGGAAGTGCTACGGAAATAATTCCAAGAAGACCCGGAGTGCTTCCAGGGGCTTTCCTGACACTTCCGCCACACCAGGAAGTGACGACAAGAGGAGCACCTGGGGCTCATCTGGGTCCTGATAAAAGGGGCCACCTCCTTCCAGACAATGAGTCAGAGTTGGGAGTAAGGAGACAAAGCTTGTGAGGAGGAGGAAGGAGGTCAAGAGAGTGACAGAGAGAGAGAAAGAGAAAAGAAGAAGAAGAAGACGACATTGGATAGAGTTGGTGTGTAAACATTGTGGTGCAGTGGAAAAAGAAATAAACAAGTGTGTTTTGGACATCCTGGTGTCAGTCTGTGTCTGGGGGTACGGTTTCCACAATTTATACAAATCTACATATATATATATATATATATCTACATATATATATTAGGGATGGGACTCGATTAAAAAAATTAATCTAATTAATTAGAGGCTGTGTAATAATTAATCTTGATTAATCGTATGTAATCACACATGAAAATTTGCCCCAAATCTCAAATTTTTTTTTTTAATTTAAAAGGGTTTTAGTGGGCAACAGAATCAAATAATAGACATGGACATGAATATTGTAAACTCAAGCTCTTTTAATTTCTGAAAAAAAATGCTTTTAAACTGCATTTCAATTCAAAACAGAAACAAAAATATCATCCCTGGCTAAAATTAGCCAGACTTAAAAATAAAGTGGTATTTTAAGTACTTTAAGTACATTTTCAGAATGGTATTGTCTTTAAATAATAATAACCAAAATTTCAACATAAAGTGCAGTTTTTCTTCTTAAAAAAATAAGTCAGAAACATAAAAGGTAATTTCACCAGCTTCATCTTTAAACTCTGAGTAACCTTAGCCAAAATTATTTTGTACATTAGGCTAAAACAGTGTGATCATTGAACATTTTGTAATTAGATGTAATTAGAATTACTAACGGTCACGGAAGTCAATGATCCCCAGTAAGAGCCACAAAGTCCGCTTTCTGTAATGCATCTAATTTTGCTTGCTTTTCAGTGTGCACAAAACCATGCTTTTATCAAAGCTTCCGTCAGGTAGTCTTTTGAAATGAAATTTGCCTCCGATCAGTCTTAGGAATGCGCTTTATTCCGACTCTAACATTTTTGTAGCTCTGATGTGTGCATCAATGTCATCGATGTACCAGGAAATCATGCATTGACAAAAGTTCCCATTTGCTTGGAATTGAAAGTGTGATTAAATGCGTTATGTCTTTAACGCGTTATGGAGTACATGCATCGAAGCTTCTCAGCTGTGCTTGTGCTAAGAAAAGGAAACATTTTAAAAATAACATAACATGATTGTCAATATACAGTGATTGTTTTGTGAGTGTTGCTGTCATCAAGGATTTGATTATCATTATTTCTTTCAATCAGGTTCATATTTATAGGATGTGTTGTGTTCAAATTACATTCCGTGTTTGTCAATCGTTGTAAAGATAACAGGTTTCATTCATCGATTCGTTTCTTACTGCATCAATAAACAGCTCGTCTTCCTCTTTATCTGAGACGTGACACATTGCATGCACGGGTTTTTTTACACTGTCTTCCTTTAGCGGGACATTGACTTTTTCCATCGTGTGCTTTGTTTCCGCAGTAGCTGCACTTATGAATATGCTTGTATGTATCACACGCTTCATATTTTTTGCTGCCTTCTCGATTGTGTAATTCGGTTTTTGTTCAGCACTCTTTGGAACTGTTGCTTTTTATCTGTGCACTGCGTCAGTTCACGTGAGCCACTCGGTGTACATGCATCGAAGTTTCCCAGCTGTGCAGGTGCCATCTCGTCTGCGATGTCCACGGCTGTATTTAATGTTAGCTAAGACCCGGCACTTAAAAGTTTCTCTCGCAGTTTCGCTGAGTTTGTGCCAAACACCACCCTGACCATCTCATCTTCCTCTGCATAAGCACAGTCCTTCACCCGTGAATATTTAGCGGCAGTGTTTCTATTGGATTGCCGCTGACGGACGGCCTTATATGGGCAGGCACTAAATTACGTGGGGAATGAAACCTGCCCAACTTTTGTAAGTAAGCTGTAAGGAATGAGCCTGCCAAATTTCAGCCTTCTACCTACACGGGAAGTTGGAGAATTAGTGATGAGTCAGTGAGTGAGTGAGTGAGTGAGTGAGTGAGTGAGGGCTTTGCCTTTTATTAGTATATATATATATATATATATATATATATATATATATGTGTGTGTGTGTGTGTGTGTGTGTGTGTGTGTGTGTATAAATACAATTTTTTACCAAATTTTGCTTTCTAGTTTCTATTTTGTTCCCAAAACACAGAATCTGGAAATAACCCCAGGATTCCAGTTAAAAACAGAAGCTGGTTGGAACAAAAACCTGCAGTCATAATGTGTCCCCAGGAATGAATTGAGAACCCCTGCTATATAACATGATATATTCTTTTGAGTAGACTGGTATAAGTTGTCAGGCACCCCAATGATCTAGATCTTATCTAAGTGACCTCTATCAGTTTGTAAATATAAACATTGAATTTTCTATGGTAACCAGTACAAAGAATGGTGTCCCTGCTTGTTGCTTTGCATGTCTCTTTATTTGTTCCCCCTGGTCACATAATTTGCAAGTATGATATTAGTTTCTGTTGCTATATGGATGATATTCATCTGTTCAAGCTCATGATGCATCTCAGTTTTCCAAAATAGAAGCTTGCCTAGTAGACATTAGGTTAGAAGTTTTCTTCTGTTGAATTCTAACGAAACAAGTGTTGGTCATTTGTTGTAAAGCTTCTAATAAAGGCAATCTGAATGTAACATTTCTTTTGATGGCATCTTGATCCCTCCAGTACAATAATAATACTGCATTTTATTTATATAACTCATAAATGTGGGTTATCAATAGATTATGATCTTTCATTTGATGCAGATAATCAAAAATGTTTCTAGATGTAGCCTTCATTTTAACTTAAGAAATATTGCAAAATTTAGATGTAGGTGAGCATTCCATGATGCTAAATAACTTATCCATTATTTTTTACTTCTAGGTGGATTATCATAATGCTTTTCTTTGTGACTGATAACATACTTAAGTTAGTTCAGAATGCAGAGGCTAAAGTGCTTATAGGAGCTGGTAAATATGTATATATCACCCATGTTTTGTTTACATTGGCTTTCTGCAAATTTTGTATTGATTATTAGGTACTGGTGATCCTCTATTTCACTTTGTATGGTTTTGGATTTCACTGGTTGAGCTTTTAATTTCTTACAATCACTCTCACACTTAGTGGGATATTTTGTTGTCTCTCTATTATAATAAAAAAATCCTGAGACAAGACATCACTTTTTCAGAGAGATACTTTCATGTCCCACGAGATGAGACTTTGTGCCAATAGACTTAACCACGCCCGGGGCCAGAAATAAAAGACAAAGAGTAGATGACAAAGTAGAACGTCATAAAGAATTCAAAAACGTTGGCATGATACACATGCAGAGCTGGTTAGAGATAATGAAAGTTCTAAAATTCTCAAAAAAATGATAGTAAAGATCGCATTAGCACAAACAAACGGAAATTATTACTCGGTGAAATAATGGATCAGTGAAAAGAAATCGAATATATTATTCAGATTTAAACTTTAAGTTAGAGACTTGTAGATCATCGTGTTGCCATCCAGTAGTGTTGCCCAATGAAGAGGCATATCCGCGAGAATTAAAAGATTTGTTGCTTGGTGAAAGTGAAATCCACATACGTGAGTGGCAGAGACGCGAAGTGGTTGGCACGTAGCGCAGACCGAGCGGGTTGGCCAGTAAAGTGAGCAGGGGGCGAAACCCCCTAGTCTCTAAAATAAAAAAAAGCTAGCACTGGAAATAAAGCAGCAGCTTTTAACACACTCTATTTATGGAATAACCCTCCTGTAGAGGTATGAAATACCAACAGTCTGTTAGCCTTCAAATATGGCTAAAAATAGGTGTTTAGTCAGGCATTTAACTAAAATTTACAGTAAATCTACATTCCCATTTCTCCTTTGTCTTTTCTTTTACATGTTGCTGTAGTAAAAAAAAAACATTCAATCTATTTCAATAATGATTTGGTGCTGACACCAAGATTTTTTTTTCAGGGGTTAAAGGCCTGGAAATATTTAAAGTTGCTTTGTAACAGTACTCAATGTAAATTGTACTACATAATTCAAATTTTATTGCTTGATTAAAACAGTCGTTAATGAGTATTTTTAGCTATTATTGTAGAAATTAAATTTAAAGTTACTAAAGCCATCTTACTTTTTTGTAATTTTTATAGAAACACTCCAAAGGAAGATTAGAGTTTGACTGTTTGATTCACTACAACAGATGTTGCACTTGGTATCATTGTCCTTTTTGTAGGGGCTCTCCAGACTGAACAAATTAAAACAACATCTGAAGAGTCATTTTAAGAAGGCAGGCTTCCATAAAAGTAAATTAATTTGAGAATTATTTTTAATATATGTGTGGTACTTGGACATACTTTTAACACAGTATTTTACAATATAACCACTTAGACTATGTTATATGTTTTAGGTTTCACTATCCACAGATGTGGTTTAGATAGTTGGTTGGGCCTGTGGATTGTGGAATATTCGTTGTCTTCTTCTTCTTCTTTTGGCTGCTTCTTTTAGGGGTTGGCACAGCGGATCATCTTTTTCCATATCTTTCTGTCCTCTGCATCTTGTTCTGTTACACCCATCACCTGCATGGACTCTCACCACATCCATAAACCTCCTCTTAGGCTTTCCTCATTTCCTCTTACCTGGCAGCTCTGTCCTTAACATCCTTCTCCCAATATACTCAGCATCTCTCCTCTGCACATGTCCAAACCAATGTAATCTCGCCACTGTGACTTTGTCCCCCAACCATCCAACTTGAGCTGACCCTCTAATGTACTCATTTCTAATACTATCCATCCTCATCACACCCAGTGCAAATCTTTAATTCTGCCACCTCCGGCTCTGTCTCCTGCTTTCTGGTCAGTGCCACCATCTCCAACCCATATAACAAAGCTGGTCTCACTACCGTCCTGTAGACCTTCCTTTTCACTCTCGCTGATACCCATCTGTCACAAATTACTCCTGACAGTCTTCTCCACCCATTCTACCCTGCCTGCACTTTCTTTTTCAACTCTCTTCCACAATCCCCATTACTCTGTACTGTTGATCCCAAGTATTTAAACTCATCCAGCTTTGCCAACTCTACTTGCATCCTCGCCATTCCACTGACCTCCCTTTCATTTACACAAATGTATTCTGTCTTGTTCCTACTGACCTTCATTCCTCTCCTCTCCAGAGCATATCCACCTCTCTACTACAACTCCTCTCGAGGCACCTTGTCATATGCTTTCTCCAAGTCCACAAAGACACAATGCAACTCCTTCTGGCCTTCTCTATACTTCTCCATCAACATCCTCAGAGCAAACATCACATTTGTGGTACTCTTTCTTGGAATATTCATGTTGATGTTTTGTAAATCAAATTTCTTTTTTTTTTTGGTTGGAAATACTTTAGAACCACTACAAATAGATTGCAATAAGCAGATTATGTAATGTACTTTGTGTAAATAGATTAAATAGTATTCATTTGAAACAATTATTTTGTGTGCCCCTCAGTTTTGCTTTATACCTTGTTTTGGATGTGCTATGTGACTTGCAGCTGTTCAGCTTTCACTTATGTCTCAGATTATTCTTTCATAATTAAATTGTTACTGGTTGTAATTGTCTTTGTTTTTTTCCCTATGTATGGTGGTGTGATTTAACATTAATCAGGAGGTGGTGATGGTGCATTATTTTATTGGAGAAGTTTTCTCCAATATGCGGCTAACGTGTAAGTATTTCTTACAGAACTATAGGACAAAGGCATCCAATAAATGTGCGCTATTTAGAGGGGTCTATGAGACCCAGAGCAGTAAGGAGATATATGTAATAAATAGGCATATAGAAATACATGATTTGTTGTATTTTATTTTGCTTAATTCTCTATGTGGCCTAATCTTATGGAGCCAGTGATTAGAAAAAGAACCTCCGCACTAAAGTAAAATGGCCACACCGACCAAGACAGCTCTTCAGAGGTTCAGTGTTTGAGCCAAGTTTTCTGGAGATGAAGGAGGAGGAGGACCAACGACAAGCTCACCAGGACATCATTGATGCAGTCAATATTGAAGATACAATTTTGGCAAAAGAACCCTTTCTGTGTATTTTTCAGTTTAGGGATGACGTGGAACTTTTTGCTCAGGAATGTCTGGATAAAATTAATCTTAAAATAAACTGCATATTTCATGAATTGGTATAATTTTTGTGAGGGATTGTCTGTTACTACATTAATTATGTTATTACCAGTAAAGGCACACTGCACAATAACGTGCAGTGAATACATTTGACTTGAAAATTCATTGTTTTCATACTTTTTCTCTCTACATTTTGCATTCATTTGCTCTGGGGTTGATGTGCTTGCTGCATTCTGAGCAGCTCTTCTTTTCTCCACCCTAGCGGCCCGCTTCTTCTCATCTTTCGTCTGTATTTTTTCACATTAAAACTGATTAAGTCATTGTTGCAATTACTCAGTACGTTTTCCTTAATTTTTCACTTAAGCTTGCACTGAAGTCTTCAATCTGCCTCAAGAATGATTTAAGATATGAAGAGGTAGGGGAAGTGATGGTGAAAGTGGTAGGGAATGAGAACGACTCCCATACATATGTGCCGCCCTGCTAGCCGCTGCCAAGAGTTGATTCTACGATAAAATAAAATAAAAATAAAATGAGGAATAACCTTGGAAGTCAATCATCACCCCGAAAGCAGATAGAAGACATTGCATAGTATATATGTACCAAATTTCAGGTCAATAAGTCAAACAGTTTGTAAGCTACAGGTGATTTAAAATTCTGGACAGACAAACAGACAGCCACAGTAGCATATTATATAAGAAGACTTGTAGTTTATGTTGCATTAATGTTCTGTTGATTTCAGTTTATAATACTTTTATTTTCTGCCTTCTTTTGATGGATGGTATTTTTTGAAAATATAAAAAAATTGACTGCAAGTCTCTTTTTGTGTCTGTCTTTCATGTTGAAATATCGATATTAGTTCTTGTTACTTATGTTGGAATTTTTAAAGCTCTATCTATATATTGTGGTGATTATTCTTGCAAAATAATACTTCACAAAAACGAAGTTTTGGGGACCGTCCCCATATATTGTCATCCAGACAATAAAGAAATAAAGCGATTCAAAGTCTTATTTCGAACAATGAACATTTTACTGAAGGAAAATGGCAGATTTATAACAAAAAGGATTATGGGACAGGAAATGGTTTGCAGGAAGTGACATTGCAACAGGAACCGGAACCAACGTCATCATGATGAGACGGAAGTGAGGTGATTTGATGGATCCAGAAGTGCCGTCATCTCAGCCATTTTGGAACCCGGAAGTTGAGGGAATTATTTTTCTTCAGGTTTTCTGTTCACAAAAAGAGGTTTAGGTAAGTACCACATGAAAACCCTCTATCTCGCGATATTTCACTCACCTTTAGGCTCTTTGACTGCCTCCTAATCGTACATGTGTGACAATATATAAAAGCCAAATACCACTGATTCACTCATCACGAAATCTCCCAAACCATGAGGACTTGGGACTTGAAATTTGGAATGTAGTTACCCTTGGTCCATAGGTGCTCACTAAGCAATGGTTTTAAAAATTTCGTAGTCCAAGCGCAAACTTTCTTATAATATTTTAGACCCATTTGTATGTCTGTCTGCTTTTCACGAGAGAACTACTTAACAAATTTATATTGGGTTTTTTATATAATTTGATTGAACATTCCATTGATTTTGTGACTTTGTAATCATACTATGTATCATAGTTCACTTGCAGTACCAATTTATTAGCGCAAATCCGAGGGGGACTCATCGTGCTCCTCACTCACACGTCTGCCTTGGGGCGTAGTTAGTGAACAAGAGTGTCCTCAGCATTATTTTCCGAGATGTTAAATATGTTGAGAAAATTGCTTGTGGCCAGCATTCACTGTAATATTTTTCTTTTGCAGCTTAAACAAGTCATCAGTCTAAAGTCTCCATTTATTTTGTAGCATTATAGTCCATTATCATTTCTAGCCATGGATTATCCTATCCTTGTGCAGCATACTCATCAAGATTACTTTGTGCACCAAGGATATGTCAGTTATGTAGACAAACTTTAATGTCTTCACTGGCCTACTCCATGTAGCTGGCAGTTGAGATGGGAGCTCTGGTTTATTTTACTTAAAGTGCTGAGAATTATTACCTTCTTCTTGAGGGGCTTATGTCTTACTATGTGTGAAATTAAAAGTGATCGTATATGGTGTTTTGGCCGTGCATGTCCAGGGTAAACCTCATACCTTAAATTTCTTGCAGGGTATCCTCCATCTGGCTTCCCCTTGGTAATGAAATTGCATCCCATGCTATTCTGTATCTATATGCTTCCCCTTGGTCATATTATTTATAGCTTTGGACTGGGTTATCATTTTTATGCAGATAATACTCAGATCGATTTCAGTGTTAAAAGAGAAAGTTCATCAGAGCTTCCAAAACTCACAACTTACCTTTAGTGAAATTAAAACCTACATGGAACATAACTCCTTAAAATTAAACTGCAACAAAACCAAAGTTGTAATGAAATTAAAACCTGGGTAGAATATAACTCCTTAAAATTAAACTGCAACAAACCAGAGTTCTACTAATTGGCATTAAAGTACAGATTAAGAAAATTGACACCTCTTCAATTACTCTCGGTGAAGACCTTGTCTAACCTTCTTTTACTATAAAGAATCTTGGTGTCATTTTTGATTCCTTCCTTTCTTACTCCACCCTTATAAACCATATTAAGAAACTTTCTTACTTCTATCTGTGTAACATTTCCCATGTTCACTCATTCCTCTTCTTTCCTAATGCTGAGAAACTTGTTTCTGCTGCATCAATGACTGTAACTCCTTACTGGCAGGTGGCTTTTCTAATCTTCCATTACAGCTCCACTAGATGTAAAATTCTGCTTTGATAGTCCTGACACAGACTAGCAACAGCAAACACACCACAGCTGCTCCTTCCTTGCTTATGGTGTCTTACATGATTAAGCATAAAGTTCTATTAATAAACTACAAAGCTTTAATTGGCCTCAAAACAGACTACACCAGTGCTCACTAAGTTCCACTGATTCTAGCAATCTTGTTGTGCCCGTTATTAATCGGCACTCTATGAGTGACAGAGCCATCAACTCTGTTGTGTCCTGACTTTGGAATGACCTCCCAAAATTAATTCTATCAGCCAACACAATTCATTTTTTTAAACATATTTGTTTAGTAAGGCATTAAATAGACTTGACATGCTGACCCGTCTTTCACTTTACCCTCTGTGTCTGTCCAGGGGGCTCGGGCATAACGGCGAGCGTAGAATTCACACTATTACATGGCGTACGGACAAAAATGGAAATGTGCTTACACACAAAAAAATCCAGATGCATAAATATGTACGAGCGCCAACTTCCACGTTCTTTCGCTATATATATATAGTTTGTTGTTCTTATAGATTTTGTGAAGTTCTTTGAGCTTGGGAAAAGTGCTATATAAATAAATTGTTTATTATTAGTATTTTTATTTTTTTTCTTTGGGTGGTCTGTCATTTATAATAATAAGTAACAACAACAACAACATTTATTTATATAGCACATTTTCATACAAACAGTAGCTCAAAGTGCTTTACATAACAAAGAATAGAAAAATAAAAGACACAATAAGAAAACAAAATAAATTAACATCGAATAAGAGTAAGGTTCAATGGCCAGGGGGGACAGAAAAAACAAAAAAAACTCCAGACAGCTGGAGAAAAAATTAAATCTGTAGGGAAAAAACTAGAGAAGTTATATATTCAGTAAGGCAATTAATATAAAGTGTAGTGTAGAATATGTATTGCCATTTTCTTAATATGCATGTTAAAAAAATTAGATTGACTAAATATTTTCATTTTAAATTGATTAAACTGATTTAGAACAATATTGTATACTTCACATGAATATGAATCACATTTCTTATTAACGTTTTACTTAAAGGTGACATGATGTAAACATTGTAATTATATTGTTTATTGTGTTCATGAATGTAAACAAAACCTATCTTCAATTAAAATAATTTTTTAATGATTTTAATTTTTCTGACATGTTATATCATTCCCACCGACACGACCACAAGGTAAAGGTTAATAGTGTATTTTACAGAAATGATCTGTATAGTTTAGTTTGATCTATGACACGATGTGATGGTAGGAACCCTCCAAACATCTCAAACTCTGAACTTCACAATGTTTCGTTTGATGTACTGTTTTTCTTTCTCATTTTTATCAGTTAATTTTTGAACGGGTCCATGACACAACAATACTTCTAGACCTTCCTGAGACCCAACAAAACATTCCGAAAGTAATCTTCTGAAGATCTTCTGGGCCCTTGAGCAACACCCTTAACCTGTAATTGCTCCAGGGGTGCTGTGCAATGGCTGACCATGCACTCTGACCCCAAGGGGTATGCGAAAACTAACAAATTTCTAATACATGAAATTGTATAAGGCGAAATAAAGAACAAAAAAAAAAAAGTCTGTCATGAAAATGAGGTGATGTCAGTTCCGTCCTGAAACTGCTGCCCTAGATCTGCAGTGAGGTTTGGTGCTGTAGCTCTACAAGTGGATACTACTCTAAGAACTTAGACCAAGTTTATTTCAGAAAGCGAGATTCCTCTTTTAATAGGCTGTCCAACTGCAACCTGGAATTCCACTTCACCTAGCAAGGCTACACTCTATCCACTGTAACATATGTTTACCCAGCATTTCACTTCTAGCAGGTTCTTGAAATAGTTGCCCCCAAATCAAGTAATAGAAACAATGATGGCATTGCCGCAACATAACCCAGATGATGGCACATTGTTAAAACTTGGGATGACAGAAATACACACAATAATAATTTAATTGAATAATTAAGAATAAATACTTCTGTATTTGGGCAAAATTGTGTTTGTTATCAAATAAAGGACAAAAGAATATTAACCTATTGCATATACAATATCTGGTTAGGTCTCTGCAAGGCTAATATTTAAAGTGTAAAAAACAGATTCTTTCTTATTAACATTATGAATCAATAAATTAGGCAATTTTATTTTTAATAGAGGATGAGTAAGCATTTATAGAATTGCAAAGGGTTAATACATTGTGTGTAAACAAGTAGGATGTTGTCTCTTTATGGCAGTAATTCACCCACCAGTACAAAGTGAACTAGTTGTGCGTGGAGACTAGCAAGGGCTAAATCCATCTGCAAGTAAAAATTTTATCTTTTCTATGGTAGGCTTTATTTTTAATTTGTTTTATTTTAATGATTTTTAATGATTTTTAAATCTTTAAAGTGTTTTGTTATTCTATGTACCTTTTTATTAATTGCAAGCTATTTATTTCTTATATCAACTGGTGCTTGTCACGCTTTTCTTTTCCTCATTTCACTACTTTATATTTGCCATTGTGATGGAAACAGGAGCATCAGTGAGCCCAAACCCTGACAAGAAAACACAATCTTAGTCCCGGGTTCAAATAAAGGCTAGTTTATTAACCAGACTCCTCAAACAAGTAACAAAAAGCACATGAATACTTCCAGTGCCAGGGCCACTGCCCAATGGAAGTACTTTAAGGTCACATAGAAGTCCATTACAGTGGGGAGCTTGTCTCTCTGCAGTGCCCTTTTGTGGTACCCAGTTACCCTAGCAGGGCTGCGCTGCTGGACAACATCTCCCTACATGCCCTGCTGACTTTCCACTATGCATCAATATCCTGGGCTGCGGCCATCTAGCATACTGGGGGAGTTAGAAGCCCGCAGCTATATCTTCTCTTTATAGTGGGCTTGCCGTTGTTTCCTTCCTTCCAGGTCTGATGCCTTTTTCCTCCCCAGCCAGGTTGCCCATCTCCCTGTTAGGTGCCCCACCGCCCAGGTAAGGAACCATTACCTCTTCTGGCCGGGATGCCCATCCTGCTGGCATCTACACCATGTATGTTGTTGCTGCTCAGTTAAACTGATGTGTATTACTTTTCTTTCATGTTGTAATGTGGTTTCACTTTTTTCCCTTGGAGTTTTTTTTTTTTTCCTCAAGGGTGTGTGTGTGGTTTTTCTCTAGAAATAATTTTCACCACGGGGCTGAAGTTGGCTACTTATTCACAGTTCCTTATTGGTACTGGGTATGACATTAATCTGCATCCATCCCTGCAAATGGTCCTTCAACCGCAAGGAAAACTTGGGGTTGGTGGCAGAATTGGCACTCCTGCAACAGTAAAACCTTCATGCCGCTCTGAAACAGCAGACAGGACTCCTTTCTATCCTCCACAGGAGTAGCTCTGCAGCAGCAGCCCATAGGAAGGCTGCTCCCATTAAAAAGTGGATAGGGAAAGCCCTCGGGAAGCTCAGCCCTGGAAGAGTCGAAACTGCCAGAGAGCCATTGGGGTCAGACCTGTTGGGGATCGGAACTGGTGTGGTGCTGAGGAGTCTCCCGCTGCACAGCAACACTTGGGTCCCAATTTGAGGCGGTCCAACTGGGTAAGCGAGCGGAACATCTTATCTCTCTGGCATGATGCTCATCTTCCTCTGCTGTCTGAGGAGCTTCGTAAACTCCACGTTTCAGTGACAGCAGTCTCCGAGGTATGCAGACCTGGGACTGGCCATATATCTGTAGGTGGATACACCTTTTATTGGTTTGGTCACTCAGGTGGCTGTCATACTTGAAGTAGCTGTTGCTGTGGTGGACTGGCTCAGCTCCAATGGTGTCCAAAATTTTGTTGAATGTAAAATTTTTAATGATTTCTAAATCAACTATTTACTTAAATATAGTATATGCATTTCTGAAATCAACCCTTAACTTTATTTCTTGTGATTAATGATGTAAAAACACAAAGTCTTAGTTTGTCTCTTGTATGTCATGGAAATGTCCCCATATCTGTAGAGATGGAAAGTAAATATAAAGGGTTGTAAGCTCTATTCCCTATTTTTTTGGAGTCTAACTCTTTATGGTTCATTTCCAGTACTGAAGGCTTACATACAGTATTATTCCAATAAATAGTTATTTGTCTTTGTTCAGCCAATACCCTGCACTTGCGATGTCCTTCAGCACTGATGATTCCTGTCAAAGTAATACAGGAAATAGAATGCAGAATATCATATACAGTAAATGTAATATAGACTTAATTTTTTAATGTTTTAAAATTTGGGGTAATGACTCATGATTGATGGTTTCAAAATATGAAACACATGATATCTTGATGATGTATTATGATTATCATTTTGACGTATTAGAAAGTTTGTGTCCCATTTTGACTCCTGGTTTAAATATATCCTTCAGTAGTTCTGGTGTAGCCACCTCTTCACTACCAGAGTTGTTTATTTATTTTTTCTTTTCAGTTCTTCCTGGATAAGTGGTGAGAACACATACAGTGGGTTCCAGTGTTGTATGTTATGGCTACTGGTTCAAACCTTTAAGCACAACATATCATAACTTATCATAATGATAACAATTATCCAGTTTAACATTTCAACAGAAACACTGTGTACCGTACATCTGAGAATATTATTTTTATCTTTAAACTGTTGTCACACATGTGCGACTATGAGTGAGCTGAGTGGAGCAAGTTGAGATAATTACCTGCCAGGCCAGGGGGTGGCAGGATGCACTAAACCTACCTCTGTTATCTCTGCAGGCCAAATATGGGAAAACCTGCCTGATTCTACATCATGTCCATTTCTGGCGTTCAGACTGATGTCACATCCGGCTCCAGTGCCCAGACTGACGCCACTTCCGGACAGATGACATCACTTCTGCCTTTTGCCTTATAAAGCTACTATCTTTCCTCAACTATTCAGTTCAGTTCAGAACTCAAACCAGTGCACACGAGTGCTGTGTCAAAATCCTTTTGCAGCCAGGGACAATATATGGGTGGCTGCCCCAAATCTTTTTGCCTGTGCCAAGGCTATTCATTTCACACTGTTTAAATCATACTGACAGTTTTCATTATGGATGCTCCAATCAGGTTTTTTAGTGCCAATAACAATCACAGATTTCACGTTACTTATTCTAATACTGATTACAAATGCATGTAACTGCTCAATACTGATTACTTGCAGCACCAAATTGGTTGGATTAGCTCGTGTGACAGATAGGGGGCAGTATCGCTCCCTTGAACCCCTATCCAATACGCCAGACACCAAATAAAAGTCCAAACGTTGACTTTATTCATACAGCACAGTGCACAAAGCACCCTCTCCTCCACAATACTCAAACCAATCACAAACCAATCACAATCAATAATAATCTCCACCACTCCCAGACGCGTTGCCACCCTTCCACCCAGCTCAGTTCGCCGTCTGGGAGCTGCCACAGTCCTTTTATATTCCCTGACCTGGAAGTGTTCCAATCCCCAGTCCATGTGATTCTTTATCACTTCCTGTCAGATACAAAGTCCTTTTCTTCACCCGAAAGCACGTCATTCCCCTTGTCCATGTGACTCGGACGTACTTCCGGGGCATAGGGTAAATAAACACTGTTCCTTCCTGCAGCATCTCCTAGTGGTCCCCATGGTATCCAGCAGGGCTGTGTATAAAAACTCCAATGTCCATGATTCCCTGCTGGTCTTCGGGGAACCTCCATACTGCAGGGGGGGCTCCACCTGGTGACTTGGGGGTATTGGCCGGGATGAACAGCCAGCCATACACCACAGTACTCCTCCCCCAACGACGAATTATTATTCGAAGCGGCCTGCCCCGCGAGGGAAGTCTTTCTCCAAGAGGACGTTCTGGTCGAGCCTTGACTAATCCTTATATCTTGTTCCCTGGAGAATCTAGGGGGAATATTAGCCCAATTCGCCAAATGTGGCCCAACCTTCAGCATCCATAGCACTGACTCCATCCACCTGTTATTCTCCCCCTGCGGGACTGAAAACAATTGGGAAACGTTAGGTCCACCCCTTTTCTTGCTGGGAAAGAAACCCCGCTGCCTCTAACGGTTCTCTCTCGCCTTTTTCTTTCTTGTCAGGAGACCCCCATTTTATTTTCGGGATCTCCTGTTTGCTTTGGGGATTTTCTACAGTCCGAGCCTTGTTATTTAATAAAAACAGACTCTTTCCTGTCTGCACCCCTCTAGACTTATTTTTTAAATGGTTCGGGGTCTTTAGGACCGACTCACACCGAAGGCCAGCACCATTTAGCTGCTCTGGATTGATCGGCCCCTCCCCCAACCACTCGGCTAACATTTCGGCCTCTCTTGTAGGGCACGGCGTGTTTTGGCACCCGCTATTCATTAAAAGCGGGCCCGGATCACACTGCGTCCCTATTTCATTATTTACGGTACCGGCTTTACTCACCTGTACCGCCACATCATGTATTACGGGAGGCTCCCGTCCGATTCTCCGTAAGTATGTAGTTACCTTTTGGATGGGCGCCTCGGCCGTTTCTCCCAGATCCTTGACAATCTTTTAATGGCTGCCAGCATCTGGAAAACACCTTGCACAGGCTCGATTAATTCTTCAAGTTCCCGCACGTCAACAGATTTAATTAATTCGGCCAGAGGTATACTCACTTCCTTGTTCTTCATACCTACCAGCCGGGAGCCAATGAGCACATCCGCTATTGACACGTGCTCTGATGGGTCTCGTGGAAGCTTCTGGGAATTGTAGTTCTCTTTGGCCGTGGACCGGGTTGCCTTCTTTGGCGAACTGCAGTCTGTCTTTATTAATTTTCCGACAGCCCGATCAGCCATTTCCCAGCCCTCCTTATCTTCGCGGGTGGCGGTGCTTTGCTCGCCTCCCCCTTCCCCTTCAGAAAGTCCAGGACCATCTCTTCAATGGTGACATTGTAAGCAGCGGGACGTGGACCTTTTCCTTCCCACAATACACTGGGTGTGGTCACATGTCCCTCACCAGCCGCCGACATGCAGAAGTCCTTCTGGCTCGTCGGCTGGACGGAGAACGGCGCCTCTTCGTCGGGTTTTTCTCTCACATCCCGCAGGACCTCCAGAGGATCTTCCTTGAGGTATGTGCACGGAACAAAGTGTGTTATTTTGAAGATGTTATTCATAGAATCCCCGGCACATACCTCTTGGTAGTCGTTCTTCTCCAAAGGCCTTTCCCGACTCGTGCAGCCACTCTTCAGCTCATCCCGAGCATCCTCTGTTATGAGCCTGGTACCTCCACTGACGTACTGCTTGCCCTTATTCCTCCCCATTACGGACCTGGAAAACGGGTTTTCTGGCGGTGATGCTGTGGGTCTGGACATCGTCTTCTCGGGGTTCTCTGTCCACAGAAAATTTATATACAAGTCCTCCTCAATAGACGTGAGAGTATCCTGCCGGCTATGCCACTGTGGCAGATTGGGGGCAGTATCGCTCCCTTGAACCCCTGCCCAATATGCCAGACACAAGATAAAAGTCCAAACGTACAAAGTCCTTTTCTTCACCCCGAAAGCATGTCATTCCTCTTGTCCATGTGACTC
>NC_053155.1:165295135-165365535 GCF_016835505.1 Polypterus senegalus
ATATATATATATATATATATATATATATATAATATGTATGCTATTCTACAGCATGATATATAATTAACTATATATATGTAAATATATAATTAACTATATATATCTATAATATATATGCTATTCTATGGCATGATATATAATTAACTATATATATATATATATAAATATATATATGATTAACTATATATATATATATATATATATATATAATATGTATGCTATTCTACGGCATGATATATAATTAACTATATATATCTATAATATATATGCAATTCTACAGCATGAGTAGAATCATCTGAGTATTAAAGGTGTAGGTCTGCTTTATAAGAATAATTTAGTGTTAAGTATTAAAAAAAAGCATACCAGTCTTGTTTTGACAGGTACATATATATACACAGTATATATATATATATATATATATATATATATATATATATATATATATATATATATATATATAATATTTACTGCAGTAATTCATGAACAATTATTGGTCTTTATATACCAGAAAGACTTCCCAAGGGTCTTTTGTAGGAAATATGTACACATAGTTGATTTTTTCTATGATTTGTATTTTTATAATTAATGAGCATGTCATATTTTTAAAGCTCACTCTGTAAAATTAAACTATGATTATACAATTCAATGTTTATTATACTGTATTTATACATTATTATATCTGTCTTTACACGTGTTGCACAAATATTTAGTAAATGTAATAAAATTAACCAAGAATGTTTAAAAAATCATTTAGAACATGTGTAGGTGAACGTAAATATATCTGCACAAACCGACACTAGTGAGTAACATTTTTAGACAGTTCAAAAAGCAACGCAAATCGCAAAGCGTGTGCCGACTCACACAAGCTTTTGCAGAATACATTAACTGACAAGAGGTTGGCCCGCCCTCTCCGAGTTTTGGTAGTCGTGATTCGTCAATTCTTGGTAGCAGAGCGAGCCGTCATTGGCCAATTCTTGGTGGCCGAAACGGGTCGCGATTGGTCAATTCTTGTTAGCCGATACGGGCCGCAATTGGCCCGTGCTTTCAATTCAGCGCACGCGAGTTCCAATCCTAATTGGGGCTCGCATATGTTGAAACAAGGATTTTGTATAAAACAGTTATGTGGTACTTGTCTGTAAGTTAACAATATATTTTGGAGACGTTATGAACGATTTACATGGGGCACCTTTTTCCTTAGTGTGGAATCGTGTCCACCTAGAATCTGTAACAAATTGATGAGCATATTTTGCGTAAGGTAGCACGTATTATAATAATCCAGAATCTATTCTACCCTATGTCGATCATATCAGAGAGGCTAAGAAACGCTTTACTAGAGCCGACGTGGTCATTACACTAATATATACAGTATGCGCAAAACACTCCTCATTAAACGTTTTTACTATTCAGTGATTCTCAGATCTGTAGCTGATTTGTATTATTGATTTCCAAAAAGCAATGTGAGTAAAAGCGTGTGCTGCATAACTAATCACAACTGTCTTTAAAACAGAATCAGCGCCATCAATAGCGTCTTCTGCAATTTTAGGAAAGCCTTAGGATTTCTGCGTTAATGAGACAAAAAAGTTGTAAAGAAACTTTGCGAACTCATCCAGAGGTGAACATAAAGATCACTCAAGTACTGACAAGAAGGAGCAGCTGGATAAGCACATCTGGAGCCAAACTTTCAAAAAAGCACCTGACTTTGTCAGCAACATCCTTTCCTTCTGAATGTATCTTATCTAAGGCTGCGCTGTGGAGAGATAAATAATTAATCTTCCGAAGTGCAACACAACAGAGTAAATCATTGATGTAAATAGAATTATTGAAAGACTAAGCTTTTGTCGTTTCTGTATTCCTAAACCATCTTCCAGTTACACAATCCCCCACAGTCACTGTTATATTTAACGTTCCTTGCACCTTAACCTGTCTTGATGCCCAAAGCATCAACACTCAGTTTCATTCAAGGCTTTACCGTCCTTCCTTTCATAGATATAAAATAAGACACACATTTCCTCTACATACGTGTTCAATAATAATAGTAAACTGGCAAGAACAAGAAAAAGCACAAGATGGGAATATTCATGACAAGAGCCTCGGCATCAGGGTGAGAATGTGTCTTGTCACCCAATGCGTGAGCTCGTCTGCCACCCCTCAGTTGCACTGGCACACGTTACACTCGGGGGCAAATGCAATGGAGAATACCGTCTCGACTGTGTAAGTAGAACATTTCAGATAAACTATGAATTTTGTTAATCATAAACAATGCAACATAACTATTATATGTGTTGTTACTTTTGATTTATTATCACCAAACGTTACATATCTACATGGGAAATGAACATGGGTAATATGTCTATAATCATTCTCACTAAAATACATTGTCAAAATATATTAATGAGCAAACTGATACACATTAGCCCGTAGGAAACATAAAAAAGCGTGTGCGCTGTCATTTAGGACAGAATGCATTGTTAACGTGACACACTCTCTACTGACGCGATGTCACGAAAAAAAAGAAACAGCACAGTCCATACAAACTCAAATCCTCCTTGATTTTTGACCTTATTATTAATTGTCAATATCAAATGAATAAAGTCATTTTAAGAAGATGACGAGTCTGCTATAGTTAGTTAAATTAACGCTCCTTTTTAAAAGTTTGCTTATCTATACTAATAAAAGGCAAAGCCCTCACTGACTGACTGACTGACTCACTCACTCACTCACTCACTGACTCATCACGAATTGTCCAACTTCCCGTGTATGTAGAAGGCTGAAATTTGGCAGGCTCATTCCTTACAGCTTCCTTACAAAAGTTGGGCAGGTTTCTTTATGAAATTCTACGCATAATGGTCATAACTGGAAGGTATATTTACATATACTGTAATGGAGTTGAGCTTGAAAGCCGTGTGGGGCGGAGTTTCGTGTGACATCATCACGCCTCCCACGTAATCACGTGAACTGACTGTCAACGCAGTACATAGAAAACTAGGAAGCACTCCAAAAAGCGCTGAAGAAAACATGCATTATATAATTGAGAAGACAGTGAAACAATAATAAGCGAGCGAGTTACATATACAACATATTCATGAGTGCTGCTACTTCGGAAACAAAGCACGGTGTAAACCTAAAGTTTAAATTAAGTTCATAGACACGATGCCGCTGGCGTTTGTCATGCCCACGGGTAATGCGTGATACAAGTTTAATGAGAGGACACAGGATATAAACGAGAGTTTTGATCACTTTGCAACTAAGTTAAAATTGCAGGTAAAGGGCTGTGCTTATGCAAATTCCGAGAGACTGTGTTTGTGAGAGATTGACAGTTAAGGCGGGTGGGGGAGTCACGTCATCATCTCCCCTCCCATTCACCTCATTTCGCTCTGAGCTGAGCTCCGAAACTAACGCAGTCTTACAGAAGTGACTTTGTGACGCTGCTACCAAATACTCACAGAACAATCCACAAGTTAATACACACACTGTTTGTAGAGTTTCTCCAAACTGAATCCTCCAGGCACTACTTACAAAGGTTACATTGACAATCGTGTTACGTTATTTTTAAAATGTTTCCTTTTCTTAGCACAAGCACAGCTGAGAAGCTTCGATGCATGTGCTCCATAACGCGTTAAAAAATAATGCATTTAATCACACTTTCAATTCCAAGCAAAGGGGAACTTCTGTCAATGCATGATTTCCTGGTACACCGGATAACATTGATCAGCGTTTCCCGATTCATTTTACCTACGCACCCAATTGGTTTGAGAAGAAGTATGAAAAAATATGAGGTTAACAAAGAAAAACAGATCGCCAATTGAATCTTTATGAATACTCGATTCACCATCAATAATTGTTTTGGTAAAGCCATACTCAGTGTAATCCTCCTTCCATTTTATAAATTTTCCGCCACTAACCATGGTTAAATGAACGTAAAAAAGTAAGAGCGAAGCGAAGGTGACTTATTCAGGCAGGCGATGGCTCAATAGCTCGAATTTGGATATAAGTAGATTCTATTAAGTCCCCAGAAATATCTTTGGTAGGAATGGAAGTTGAATTTAGTCTTTACATTTCTATGGTAAAGAAATAGTTATGCAATGATGACTAAATCTAACTAGACTTTATATATTCAGGTTTTGACTTTATAAATTCCAGCGATGACTTTATATATTCAACTTTTGACTTTATATATTCAGAAACAAGTTTAACTTTATATATACCGACGCTGACTTTATGTATTCCAGTTCTGACTTTATATATTCGGGAATGACTTTATATATTAAAGTGTTGACTTTATATATTCTAACGCCGACTTTATATATTCAGAAAATCAATGCATTTGCCTGTTTGGCACCCCATAGTATATGTGTCTGTGTATATATGTACACATGTATGTATGTATGTATATATATATATATACTATATATATATATATATATATATATATATATATATATATATATATATAATATGCCAGCAACACTCATGGCAATGACAAAACAATTACGTTGTCAATCATGTTAAGTTATTATTAAAATGTTTCCTTTTCTTTTACTTCTCGCTGCCAAGCACGGGTATTTTGCATATATATATATATATATATATATATATATATATATATATATATATATATATATATATATATATAGCCAAATGCAAAACTAGTGAAGAAACAGTCAGAAGCGATGAGGAGGGAAAATGTCAGTGGCCTCCACCTGTTAAACCATTCCTGTTTTGGGGGTCATCTCATTGTTGCCCCTCTAGCGCATCTGTTGTTAATTTCATTAACACCACAGCAGCTGAAACTGATTAACAACCCCCTCTGCTACTTAACTGACCAGATTAATATCCCATAAGTTTCTTTGACTTTATGCTATACTCTGATTACAAAGTGTTCCTTTAATTCTTTTGAGCAGTGTATATATATATATATATATATATATATATTATATATATATATAGATAGATAGATAGATGTATATATATATAGATATAGATATATATATATATATAGATATGATAACAACACTCATATCAATGACAAAGCAATTACATTAACAATCATGTTACGTTATTTTTTAAATTTTTCCTTTTCTTTTTCATAACTTCTTTAACACACTACTTCTCCGCTGCGAAGCGCGGGTATTCTGCTAGTACAGAATATAAAACAGAATCTCAATGATACGGGACTCGCGAGTAGTAACGAATTATATGTGACATTGAGAAATTATAATTCCTAATAACAGGAACAAGTAAAAACTACGACTTCCTAAAACGGACACTGTAAATGTAAGCATTTCAATAAATTATTTAGGAGACTTGTGTGTGCATTTCAATATCAATTTAAGAACTACGTAGGCTACTTGTTGTACTATAAACGGTAGCTCAAGCAGCACTTAACAGTAAATAGTCTAACAGGACAATGACTGACTGAAACGAAGATGCTGAAACTGTTTATAGGGAATTGTCCCAAGTTGGAAGTGCCGTATAGCGATCAGAAACAAAAAGACACATTGAGGCATGCTGCACAGTAGTTTGTTTTTCTACAATACAAATGGAGTACGACACCGGGGTCTCCAAACACACAAATATGAAGCTTATTACGTTTTACAGTGAAACTCTTTACATACACAATATAATTAGGGACGTGTGCCCCCTTCCTGACTATGGAGACCCACCCTTCCCTCGATAGCTTGATTCGCTCGCTATCCATCCAAGCTGAAAATATTGTTAAATGGAGGAACTGAAAAAAAATCTTTCACAAGAGGAGGACCAACGATGTGAACCCCTGGTTTTTTTACTGAGAGACAGTTGCAATACCATTGAGCCACCTAATCGGCATAATTAACGAGCTTCGCACAACTGAACTACTATTACTGTTCTTACTGCAGTAGATGTAGAAATATGTTGTTTGACATATACACGTTAAATTGGTTTAATTGACATGAGCGTATCATTGTTGTATTCTCCTAATAAAGACGAAAAAATTATATTTATAGATGTATACTATATAATGTACGGTTTTGAACAAAATTAAGCGTTCCATAAAAAGGTTGCACGATTTACCTAATCTTTTTATATATATATAAAGTTGATATATGACAATATATCTTTGACACTATGTATCAGACAAAGGAAATCACAGCAATCCACAAGAACAATAATTAATTCTCATTAACTATCTGAATTGTAGTTTAACTATATCAACTGAAGTGTGTAATGTCAATACAAATTACAAAATATAACTAGAGATTTAAGTGTCAGATAGACTCTCAAAATATAGAGGTCAATGCCATTGAGTGTGCTGAGGCTTCACAAAGATTCAGTAACCAGTGACCATGTCTGCACAAGGCTTCGAAGCCCTGTCATGATCCAATCTCAGTACTACGCATGTCTGAGGCTTCAAAGCCCCGTTCGACAACAGAGTGAAACATCAGATTGCAATACCTCACGGAACGCCCTCCATATCATGGAATGCCCATAGCTTCAGTCATGGAACACCCTTCAGAGCACAACACACCACACACCCATGTAATAACGTGATTTATCATATCAACCTTTCCCAGCGTCACTCGCATCATGCCCTCTGTGAGACAGTGTTGACACCCTCGCTGCACAGTATACGATTCTAACACTGCCGATATAAAGTACAGTTTTTGTTTGTTTTTTTTTTTTGCTATTTTGAATGGCTGTTCATTACGTTTTCTCCTGAATCATTACATAAAAGTACTAATCTTATTACTATCCAGTGTTTCAAACGGAATTTACCTCATGAAACTCATACCTATAGATTTTCAATCTATAAATGTATTTCATATTCCCACTATGCCTCGCAGTTAGGAGACCCGGGTTCGCTTCCCAGGTCCTCCCTGCGTGGAGTTTGCATGTTCTCCCCGTGTCTGCGTGGGTTTCCTCCGGCGCTCGGTTTCCTCCCACCATCCAAAGACATGCCGGTTAGGTGGATTGGCAATTCTAAATTGGCCTTAGTGTGTGCTTGGTGTTTGTGTGTGTCCTGCGGTGGGTTGGCACCCTGCCCGGGATTGGTTCCTGCCTTGTGCCCTGTGTTGGCTGGGATTGGCTCCAGCAGACCCCCGTGACCCTGTGTTCGGATTCAGCGGGTTAGAAAATGGATGGATGGATATTCCCACTAGCAAATTATACACATGTAAAACAATAATAAGCTTAATTATTTTTAGAAGGTTTGCAAAAACAGTGCTACATATAAAATTGGTTTTAAAACTGACAAAAAAAAATATTAGGAAACAGTCATTTATTTATTGATTTGATCCATCAACGTTTTCATTACTAAAAGCTACATGTGTGAAATACTGGATGTCATATCCATATCAATTGAACGGCATGTGACAGCCAGTAGATTTTGCGTAATTTTACATTTTTAAACAACTTTTGAGTTTGAGACAATCGTGATTGTTCTTAAACCTTTTTCATGAAACATTTAAGTTGATCGCAAAGACCCAACTTATACCAACTGTCTTTGAGATGTCGTATTTTATAAATTTTGTAGAATATCGAAAACTGTTACAACTACTACTACTAATAATAATACATTTTGGGTCAGTTACATGTGCATTCAGCAGGGAATTATCCCGAGGTGATCTCATCATTAAACATACAGTATTTATTGTCTTGTGCATACAGTACAATGATATTGTTACTTACTGTACATGCCTCTCCAGAACAGTGATAATATAATAAAACACAAAAAATATATAGAATACAATTTACAGTATAGTTATATGTCAGTTATATTTCAAATATTTATACCTAGTCTTTTTCTTACAATGTTTCTTATTATGATTGGCTGTTCAGTAACTCTTTAACTAAAACACTTACTTTGAAGCCATACTTACCGCCATTGGTTCTTTACTATTTGCCAGAAGGGAGGATTAAGAAAAACACTTGTGCAGGATGGCCAAGTGTGTAATAATCTTAGCAGAACATCTTTTAGATACCCTGGATAGCAGGCAGCTGGGTGCCAGTAATATTTTGTGGCTTTTACCATCCTCTACAGTGACCCAAAGTCAGTGGTGTCCGGACGCAAAGTCACACCGGGGGATTAGCACACTACCCCATAGTGCGCCTGGGTTGAGACTGAGCATAGAGGATATGATGCTGGCAAACTGTAAAGCCGAGGTCTGCTCGCTATGAAGTCCAAAATCCAGTTCTGTTGGCACAACAGTGTTGAATGCTAAGCTATTGAATATAAATATAACTCTGTAAGAGCAGTTTTTACGTTACCCAGATGGGCCAAGATGGAGTATAAGGCCGGAGTTATACTTCACGCGACGCGACGCATGCTGCAGCGGACGCTCCTGCTACGCAAGCGTTGTAGTATTTATACTTGCGTGTGTACTTTGTGTAAATCTGGAGGAATCCACCAGGTGGCAGTGCGAGATATTATCGCGGTGAGAACATGTTCGGCTTCTCTGTGTTGTGAATTGCCTAAAACACCTATTAAATTCTGATAACACCTTACCGCAATATCTCTGAAAAGGATGTTTATTGATTAAATCCATAAATCCAGGGATGTATGTGTCCATTCCAGGAAGCATTGGGCACGAGTGAGAAACAGTCCCTTCACGAGGCCTCAGCTCATCGCAAGGTGAATACAAGCACACACATACACTAGCGTCATTTTAGCGGCACCAAATCCCCAAATCTGCATATCTTTGGAAGGAAACCGGAGCACAGTGTGGAATACAAGCAGGAAATACCAGCAACAAAACTCCCTGCGAGACAGCAGTGCTATCGCTCCGCACCGTGACACCCCCATGTGTGTAATTATTCCCCCATGTGTGTATTTATTAACAGTATTCATTATTTAAACGAAATTATATGTAAAATGTAACATACACATTTTAATGCATTTCATCATGAAAGTGATATCAAGTATAAATCTAAAGATTTTAAATGGGCAGAGAGTTGGAATATAATAGATTTAATTTGTTCTGTTTGGCGATCTATTGCTGCTTTCTGCTGCTGAAGCAAAATGCCGACATACAGATGCATTTGTGGTGCTTTTATATTCAAGCGTCGCATATTCCCAATCGTAATGACACGATACATTTTAAAAGTCTCACATACCATCTTTTGTGCCATCTATTTTTTATTGTTTTACTTTACCTGCTGTCAGGTCCAAGAAGCTCGTAGCGATTAAAAACTGGAATGACGTTTACGACCGTCTGCTTTAATGATAAAGTAAACTACAAGGTTAAAGTGGACATTTCGAGATTAAAGCCGAAATTTCCACTTTAATCACAAAATACACGTTTTCACCGTGTCCTTTATTTTTTTCTCAGTGGCTCAAATATAACGCTATACATTATGTTGCTGTTAAGCTGCAAAAATTAAAAAATAAAAAAGACATATATAAATAACACGATACATTTTAAGTCTCACATACCATCTTTTGTGCCGTCTCTTTTTTTATTTTTATTTATTTTGCAACTTCACATCGGCTACATAAATTAAATTAAACAGAAATTAACGTGACGCGTGTGCGAGTTGCAGTACCAGCAAAAAGTCGGGGGGCGCAGTGTGCTAAAAGTCGAGCGTGGCGTCAGAGTCTCTGTTTACTATCTACATGTGACAGCAAGCCTCTATGGAGATCCTTCGGGATCGATGTGCGCTTTTGCTGTTTGATGAATGGCTCAAATACAGCGCTATACATTATGTTGCCGATGTGAAGTTGCAAAAAAAATAGACGGCACAAAAGATGGTATGTGAGACTTTTAAAATATATCGTGTCATTTATATATGTCTTTTTTACTTTTTAATTTTTGCAACTTAACAACAGCAACATAATGTATAGCGTTATATTTTAGCCACTGAGAAAAAAATAAAGGACACGGTGAAAACTTGTACTTTGTGATTAAAGTGGAAATTTCGGCTTTAATCTCGAAATTTCCACTTTAACCTCGTAGTTTACTTTATCATTAAAGCAGACGGTCGCAAACGTCATCCCAGTTTTTAATCGCTACGAGCTTCTTGGACCTGACAGCAGGTAAAGTAAAACAATAAAAAATAGATGGCACAAAAGATGGTATGTGAGACTTTTAAAATGTATCGTGTCATTACGATCGGGAATATGCAACGCTTGAATATAAAAGCACCACGAATGCATCTGTATGTCGGCATTTTGCTTCAGCAGCGGAAAGCAGCAATAGATCGCCAAACAGAACAAATTAAATGTATGATATTCCAACTCTCTGCACATTTAGAATCTTTAGATTTATACTTGATATCACTTTCATGATGAAATGCATTAAAATGTATATGTTACATTTTACATATAATTTTGTTTAAATAATGAATACTGTTAATAAATACACACATGGGGGAATAATTACACACATGGGGGTGTCACGGTGGCGGAGCGATAGCACTGCTGTCTCGCAGGGAGTTATGTTGCTGGTATTCCACACTGTGCTCCGGTTTCCTTCCAAAGATATGCAGATTTGGGGATTTGGTGCCGCTAAAATGACGCTAGTGTATGTGTGTGCTTGTATTCACCTTGCGATGAGCTGAGGCCTCATCAAGGGACTGTTTCTCACTCGTGCCCAATGCTTCCTGGAATGGACACATACATCCCTGGATTTATGGATTTAATCAATAAACATCCTTTTCAGAGATATTGGGGTAAGGTGTTATCGGAATTTAATAGGTGTTCTAGGCAATTCACAACACAGAGAAGCCGAACATGTTCTCACCGCGATAATATCTCGCACTGCCACCTGGTGGATTCCTCCAGATTTACGTAAAGAACGCGCGCAAGTATAAACACTACAACGCTTGCGTAGCAGGAGCGTCCGCTGCAGCATGCGTCGCGTCGCGTGAAGTATAAATGAGCCCTTAATGAGCCCTACTTAACTGCTGTACCAGTATGCATCTTGGAGATGGTTAAGTGGAACAAAGTTATCTACTAAGTTAAAAATTAAGTAAGAAGTCTGAGTGAGTGTAGTTAGTTATACAATGAATTATCACATACAACACACAGACTGTTATGGACATGAAAGGCATGAACAAACAGATACGCATATTTTAAACATTACAAAAGATGTAAATCATGAAACACACATATTCTCTCTCGCTCTCATACACACTATATATATATATATATATATATATATATATATATATACACTATATATATATATATATATATATATATATATATATACAGTATTTTAATAATCCTGATTTGTAACATGGCATTGGTTCATACAGTGGTTCTCATATTCAGTCCCAGGGGCTGCAGATTTTTTCACAACTAATTTATGCTTTTAATTAGATTCCCTTCTTGAACTTGCAAGCCAACAGTCTAGGTCTTCAAAATTAAAGTGATGTATCAGAACACAAAAATCATTGTTATAACTACCACATAGGGAAGGTTTAACCTGTGGGGGGAATTTTAGCACCCAAACCCTGGACACAACCACACACACACAAGAGATCCAAGTTCAAATATGAATTTATTTTTAAATGATAAAGCACACAATCCCAGTTAGGACATCCACCCGTGTCCTCCATCCATCACATCGGTCATTTCAGTAGACAAGGAACTATTGAACCAGATCAGAAAACCAGTCCATCCCCACTTTTCTTTACAGTGAACCACTGAACAAAATGACACCACTGTAGGATTTCTGCCACATGTAGGCTCCTTTGAAATTTTGAAGGCTGAAAAAAAAAATAAAACACAAAAATCTAATTTGTAGAACAGCAGCAACTGATGGGATTTTTTTTTACCCTGTATCTCATCAAGAAAAAAGTGCATGTCCTTCAGGCAGTCAAAAATAAACAACAAGGTGGACATGACTTTTTCAGTATTTTCATCGTCTCCTCTTTGTTCTAATTTTTCAGTTGTGTACATAACTTCATCCTCGTCCATTTCCAGAATTCTTGGCCGGAGTTCTGTCCCAACAAGTCTGTCTTTGTTGGCATCCAGCCAGTCACAAGCAGTCAAGATGTTTTGGATCAATGAAGACTGTTTTATGAAAAAGAAAAAAAAATACTGTTAAGTACTTTATTAGGAATATCAATACATTAACTTCCCTTTTTTTCTCAAAGAATAGTCAAATTGACTTATGAAATAAACTTACCAATATGACCACAGCATGTCGTAGGAATGCTCAGCTCGATTGATTTCTCTTGCTTTTTGCCTCTGCGGTACGCCCTGTATTCATTAGGTAGAGTGAAAAATAAAAAAATAAACTCCAGTGTACAACCACAGCAGTTCATCTTCAAGGGAATGGCATGTCTAGTTAGAATCATTCAGAAAGTAAACAAATAATTCAAAATGACTAAGTTCTTTGTTGTGAATAAAGCATACATTTTTATTTACTAATACACTGCTGTAAGACCCATTTCAGTTCAATCTGTACATCTACAGGAATTGTACTGAAGTGAGTCCCTGAAAGACAAAGAATCCAATTACCACAGCATTGTCACTTGTGAAGGCCAAATTCATCATTTCAAATAACAGGTCATTTCATTGTTCCCAGTTTAATAAGCATGCTTTAAAAACTGTTGAAACAGTCACCCAAACATATTGCAATAGAAATGCTACATGGAAAAAGTTATACAGTACATAATGGAAAGTGTTAACCTGAAGCAAACGATCACTCCATTCTAGATTGGTTGATTTCTGAATGATATTGAAAAGGAAAAAGAAAGTCATTACCTTTAAGGCATTTGCTGTGTTTGAGCCGTGAGAATCATTTCACTACACAGAGTACCTGACAGGGCTGTGTCTTTGTGAGGACCACACTTTCCATACTACTAGGCACTGCAATACAGAATATTAAGTATTATGCATTTCTGCAAATCAATTATGTAGCATTTCAGCAATTTAAATACATTATAATTTGCTAACAACTAAACATAACCATAAATATGCTGACCTGCAAATTCAGTTAATGCTACCTAATGCCACAGATGAAACTGATCTTTGAAGAACAAGGAAAACAGTCTAAAAGTTATACTCTACAAAAGGAACTCTATGAAGCCTAAATTTTAGGAACAGTAAAGTAAATTTTATACTATTAATTGTACTGGCATAAATAATTCAGTCAATATTTTCATATGCTTCAGTAATGAAAAAGAACAGTGAGGGAGAAAAGTCCTTGCTCTTTCCTATCTTGTCTGGAATTGCTGGAAGCAGAAATAATTGCCATTTAATAAATCAGTTAGAGCACACAAAACACTCATTTTTAAGACCACCATTCTCTGCCCCCATAATGCCATCACAGGGCTGAAGAAAGACACAAGTCAGTGACAGCCTCACCGAAGACCTGCTGTGTGACATGTTGGTCAAAGTCTTTTTGTGAAGTTCTAATATATAAAATTAGTGTCAGAAAACTTTTCAACTGATAATTACGAAGCACTACCTGTGGTACACAGAATGTCCTTCTTCTCGTGTGGAAATTACAGAAATACTGTAAGTATAATTTTTATAACTTTTCTTCCCCTAAACAAAGCTTGAAAAGTTACACACCTTTTCATGCTGGCTTTGCGACGTAAGAGACAACACCACCATCTTCTAATTTATGGCATGTCTTCCTAAAAAATGTAAATCAGGAAATTGCAATAAATTCTATGAATTAAAAAAATCACAGTATTCAAACAAATATTACACTTAAACCACTGACCTGACTGAAATCAAATGCTCTTCCAGTGGCAATGTAGAGAGCACACTAAAAAAAAAGCAAATTATTATTTTAAATCAACATTTACATCATACTACTGGCAAAGTGTCCTGAACTTACCACAAGCAGTCCAGGCTGTCAGTCTGTTTGGGATGATTCTATCATTTTAAGAGGTGATTAGTAAAGGAGATATGTGTTTTTTTTTCTTATACTAGAAAAACATACTGATATTTACATTACCTTCTTCTCTGGTTCCTTCCAGCTACCTGGCATTAGTTTAGAGGCAATTTTCCTACAGCTAAAATTTGTTTCGTCAAAATTGATTTATATTATATTAATGTATATTAAAAACACAGTTGATGTGAGCTTCGCTGACGGAATATCATTGCAGAACTGGATTAATAATATTTAATTCTGAAAATGTGCCAATTAATAATTTTATCACACAGAAGCAAGAATTACTTAACTAAAATTTAGCTGGAGCCTTACATCACTTTATATGACAATGATATTCATTTCAGATCGCAAGAGTAGAATTATTAGTAATAGAACAGGTAGAGAAATAGTGAACATTAGATGATATAATCTCTAACAACTTTTAAATGAACAAACAATTTATGAAGGGAGTGACTTTAGCTTTACACACAAGACCACAGCACACCATTACAAATATTTTAGAACCTTGAGGATGTTTTACCACTGTGCCATTATGAATTATTTACACAGCTCTTCCAAAATAACTTAGTGAAAACTATTAAGATCAAATTTTTTAAAGAAGAATAGTTCAAATTGGCAGCAGCCATCACTAGGTGACAGAAATAACAGAGTAAATAAGGAACTGTCCTGCTGAAATGCTGATTTTGGGAGATATGAGCTGAGGTTCAAACTGAGTGAACTGAACATATGAACAAAGATAAAAAAAGAACATTAAAACTTTTGAATGCTGGATCTGAACAGCTGAACAAAGATCAAGAACCAAGAACTTGAACTCTTTTGAATGCTTGAATTGCAAGACACCATATTTACTCGTGCACAGTGGCTTTATGCAAGTGTTTAATTGAATTGTGTTACTAGATAATATTTCATTTTCGATATCATTAGTTGCATGTTACTTAAATCCCAATGATACCTCGGCATGAGCAAATATGGAAGTCTCTTTTTTTTAAGTTTTAAAACCTGAACAATTCAATATAGTGGCCGTCTCCAAAGCCATGATGATCACTGGAGTCAAGAATGTAAATAATTTTGTTTTTTGGATACATAACTTGAAAAATACAACATGCCTGATTTTTTTTGAAGAATTCAGAATCCTACATTGTATACAGTATACACATGTTGACCCAATTGGCAATGTATACATTTCAATAAATTATAGATTATTTAGAAATGCCTAAGTTTAATTAATTCATACTTCATGATCTTTGTCATATTCTACTAAATATTTTAAAAGAGAAAATTGTTAATAGGTAGAATTAAGCACTGCTGAGCTATTGGAGGAGCAATTGTGATTTTGCTTTGTACGTATTCTTTTGTATATATTGTTATTTATCTCCTAGTGATAATTTTTGGTGGAGGTATATATATATATATATATATATATATACTTATTTGGTGTTGGGATAGTTTTGATTTTGGGATTGGTGCAATTGTTTTTCTTTTTGTATATACACACGTGTGTTTGTTCTTGTGCATTATTTTTTCCTTTCCTGTTGTAGGAGCTTTTTGAGCCAGAGATAAAGGAATACTACCTACATTGTTGAGTGTTTGTGTAGTTTTTGTAGGAGTGCACTGTTTTTGTAAATGTACTATATTTTTCCTTTCTTTTATTGTTTTAATTTATTTTTGAAGAAGTGCCATTGCTGAAGGATTGTGCCTCAAAGCCCGCCTGACACTACTGCAATTTTTTGTTTTACAGGACTCTTGTAAATAAACTTGCATCATTCACCTTTCAATTTCTGTCTGTGTCTCATCTCTCCACTGATCCTGTTCAGTTCATAAACTATCAGATGTTCAGAGTGTAGGTTGGGGCCACTTTTCCACTACATGGGATATCATTGGTTGTCCTGAAAATTTGTACAGCCATTTACACTCTAAATGAGATAGTAACAAACAAATAGCCAGAATTGTATTTTTTGTTATATATGTCATCATCATCACTATATCTTTAAAAGTCGGCCCAGCTATCCTGTGCAGAAATATACTTCTGGGTACTTGTATTTGCAATTTAATTTGTTTAGTCACTGCCCACAGCTTGTGATAAAAGGTCAGCATTGTGATGTCCTTTAGATTGACTTGTAAGTTCAAAGCTTTATCTGGAGGCTGCAAACTGATTCCCAGATAAAAGAGGAACAAGAAAAATAAATAAACAAAGAGGAACTTTGCATACTTGCCATTAACTCAGTTCAGTTATATTTGGCCATTGTACTTAAACTAATTGTGCATCTTGTCTCCACTGTTGTTCGTGATTTTAATGAACAGTGTATCAAGGTCCAGCAGAGGCATAGAAAATCTAAGTAACTCCTCTACTTGCTGTCTTTTCTGAATTATCAGACTTTGGTCTCTAGATCTCATTAATTTGCTGCTGAGCATGCAGTGACAAGGATGAGGTCATGGCTCACTCCCAGAGTTTTTTGGTTTTTACAAGATAAGTGAGACTGCAGCTGACCCAATTGAAAAAATTCAGCTACATTAGGGTTTCTGCACGATTAGAGTGTCATGTATCAAGTTTAGGATATGTGTATTTTATATTTTATTACTGTTTTTGTTTGTTTTGAGTTTTTATTTCCTTGTCTGTATACTATTTGTTTTGTTTCATATGTAATTGTGTACTGGTGTAATGTGTGAATATGTACTATGTTGCTTGTGGTTGGTCCCCCAAGAGGAAGGGCCTTTGTGATGTTGCAGCTGCTAGGTTTTCATTCCTGCTTTATATTGAAGCCTAAAGCAGGATTTGGCAATTAAGCATTTTGTTATCTTTGAAATTGTGGTTACTATTATATGTTGTTGAATTTTCTGGTTTTCTGATTTTCTTGCTCTGTCTTAAGGATTCTGGTTTCTGGATTTTGTATTGGATGTTTCTTTATTTAGGATTTTTCTTTAGGTAATTCCTTTTTGTCACTTCTGCTCATTTGAGCATTACTTTGCATTTTTTCTAATTGTTTGTTAATTAATCCTTTTTCATAAAGCTCATTTGATAGCCTTTTGTTCAAAGGCCAAGGTTTATGGTCACCCTCCTACTTGTGCGGCTTCTCAGTTTTGGGGATACTATGAGGCTAGGGATCTTCGCTGGCAATCGGAAGGTTGCCGGTTCTAATCCTGTAAATGCCAGAAGTGACTCTACTGTGTTGGGCCCTTGAGCAAGGTCCTTAACCTGCAATTGTTTTGTCCTGGGTAGGATGTTAATCTGCATCCAGCTCTACAAGCAGGTCCTCCAACTCACAGGGAAAACTTGGGGGTTGGTGGCAGGATTCACACTCCAGCTACTGTAAAAAAAAAAAAAGCTCACACTGTTGCAGTGTAGTGCTGAGGTGTCATCTGCTGAACTCTGGTCCCAATCCAGGTGGTTCATTGTGTGGTGGGTGCGGCAACACACTAACAGTGCATGCTCCTAACATCTCTCTTAAGTGTCCTTTAAAACCTTCAATCCTTCTTGAGCCTGTGAAGCCTGATGCAGGGAAGTAGAGCTTGGTATAAGATCCACTTGGGTGAGGACTTTTCCAGGCAGGCTAAGGCCTGATGTGGCCAATAAAACCTTCAGTAAAGCCTAATGCCCTTTATTGGCCATGTTGGTGTCTCCAAATCACAACACAATATGGCAACAGCTGTTGTGCATTGGATTGTGAATATGTTATTGAACTGTGGTAATGAAACAGAAGTCCTTGAACAAGGCATTCTGATTATTGGTTGGTCTACATGCCCATTGTCACCTATAGCCTCATATTATGAATAATGACCATAAAATAAGTTTCCAAGTACAAGTGACTGTAAGTGATTCCTGAGCAGGCTTACTGAAACCCAGTTTGGACATATAGTTAGTGCATACACTCCTAAGTGTTTTTTCTGAAGGGAGCACCATGCATAGCCCACTAGGGAAAAAAACAGAGGCAGACCAAGGATAAATGGAAAGAGTATATTTAAACTGGTATGGTAGTACCCAAAAACTCCTAGGGATGAGCTGCAAATGTTGTTTAGGAAAGAGTGCCCTGGTCTATATATCTCTGCATGATGCCACTGCAGCCCTCACTAGGAAAAGCAGATTAAAAATAAAGAGAAGTAAAATTAAACTGCTGTGAAATTATCAGACTTGACACACTCAAAAAGGTTTGGGGCATCCACCGGTGTATTGTCCCTGGCTGCAATGGGCTTTGAAAGGTAGACAGAAGTGTATTCGATGGAGTCCAAAAGTGAACTAAGTAGAGGTTGTAAAAATGGTGGCTTTATATGCCAAGACTGGAAGTAACCTATGGGAACCAGAAATGACCTTCTTCCGACATCATAACCAGAAGTGACTTCGTCCTAGGCGCCGGAGCCGGAAGTGATGTTGTTCTAGGTGCCGGACGTGATGTCTTCAGGGATGAGTCAAACAGGTTTTCCAATGCCTGGTCTGCAGAGGCAACAGAAGAAGGTTTAGTGCACCCTGCCACCCCCTGGCCTGGTGTGGAATTACCTTCACTTGGTCCATACAATGTCCTCCTACTCGCAAATGTGTGACACTGCATACGAGGTGTGGCGGAAAAGTAATGAGACTGGCAACACTGCAAGCAATCTGGCAACGCTGCGCTGTTGTCCTTGATAGAGCACGTGTATCAGTACCTTCCCATAGCTCAGTGCGAGTTTCAACTCCTTCCGTTAACTACGTGATTTTTGTGACTGCTATTAGCGAAGTTGTGTTTTTGGTTGTGCGTCACGCAAAATGGAACAGCGGAATTTGGAGCAATGTTGTGCCATTAAACGGCAAGTGTGACGTTTGAAAAGTTAAAACAGGCCTATGGGGAACATTCTTTATCCCGAGCTCAAGTTTTTCGCTGGCACAAATCATTTTTGGAAGGCAGAAAACACGTTGAAGATGAACACCGTTCAGGGAGGACTTCAACTTCGAAAACCAATGAAAACATCGAACGTGTGAACACTCTTGTGAGATCAGACCATCGTTTAACATTAAGAATGTTGAGTGAACAATTAAATTTGAACAGATTTACCGTTCATCAAATTTTGACTGAACATTTGCACATGCGAAAGGTCTGTGCCAAAATGGTGCCGAAAAACTGTCCACTCCATAACAGAATTTTTGACCTCAAAAGGCATTCCTGTGGTTCCCCAGCCCCCTTATTCACCTGACCTCAGTCCGTGTAACTTTTTCCTTTTTCCTAAACTGAAAAATGTCCTCAAAGGACGTCATTTCGGGACTTTAGAAAACATCCAAAAGAGTGTAACGGACATGCTGAAGACCATACCGGTTGAAGACTTCCAGCGCTGCTACCAACAGTGGGAACAACATCTTTATCGGTGTGTAGCTGCCCAAGGGAACTACTTTGAAGGGGATAACATTGATGTTTGAAAAAAATAAAAACTTTGGTAAATAAAAAATCAGTCTCATTACTTTTTTGCCACACCTATATACCATATTTTTATACATTTTACCAGTCATATAGCTTCATACTTTCTCATTTCTGTAAAATTACAACTTGCATACATTTATCCTGGAATTTAACCAATTGGTTAACTTCTGAAAACACTCAACTGCTAGATGATACTTTTGTTTCTACCATAGGCATTAGGGCTTTGTCATAGAAAAGAAAGAGCCATTGATGAACACTTGCGTTTCTGGAAAAAATAACAAAGAGCAACATAATACAAACAACAAGAGCAACTCTGAAAAACAAGAAAAATTAAGGTCAGAAGCAAATAATAGGAAAAAAATCAACTGTAAGCACTGTTGATAGCAAGATAGTATGGGATGTACAAACAGGTTGCTAAACTGAAAAACAAAAAATGCTCCTGGCTAAGAATGGCAAAGATAGGTATGAAATCAGTTACAACTAGGGCATAGTGGCACAAAAGCATCACCTTCATTTGTCAACTGAACATTTACATTAAGTAACTAAGAAATTAGAAATTACAGACATTCTCCTGCTTTGGAGTAGTTGAGTTCTTTCTTTCTTTCTTTCTTTCTTAATCAATTAATTAATTAATTAATTACTTTTTGTTTTTTATTTTCATCATTATTATAATGACATCATCTTGACACCATTTTAAAATGTGTTTTTATCAAGGTCACTTCTGTTTTGTGCTTGTTTTGCATGAATTGACCTAAGTGTATATAGAAATGACACCCATTGACATAATCATGCGAGGATACATCTAAAACAAATTTCTCACAATTTGTAAATGTTTACTTTGGTTAAGGAATAATCTTGTTAATATTGGTTTTGACTTTGCTCATTTGACCAGTTTATTTTTGCTTGGGTCAATCTGCTGTCTTAGTCTTTTCTGGGGTTTTGATCCTTTCCTGACCCCTGGCAAAGATTTAGTCTGTTCCCCTTAAGAAACTTTCTTGTGTCATAATTTAGATGAAACACTATATTCAAAACATTGAAGCTCTGGGTGTTTTAATGAAGTTTTTTTAAAGAAGTATCGGACGTGCTAATTGATAATATTCTTGACATAGTAAACTTGTTATTAGATACAGGGGGTCTTCCCAGACTGTCTTAAGACTGCTGTAGTTAAACCCCTACTCAAGAAAAATAATCTTGACCCCTCTGCTTTTGAAAATTTTAGACCCATTTTTAACCTGCCATTCTTAAGTTAAATTCTATACAGCTAAATGACCACCTCAATAAACATGCTACTCTTGATAAATTTCAGTCAGGTTTTAGAACAAATCACAGTACAGAAACTGCACTCATTAGAGTAATAAATGACTTGCGGGTAAATGCAGACAGAGGCCATTTACCTGTTCTCATCCTCTTAGATCTTAGTGCCACATTTGACACCATTAATCACAAAATTCTTAAAAATTGTCTTAGTCAATGGTTGGGCCTCTCTGGCAGTGTCTTAAATTGGTTTGAATCCTACCTGGCAGGTAAAAAATTCTTTGTTAGTTGTGGTAATTACAACTCAAAGACACATGATATCCTATATGGTGTGCCACAAGGCTCTATCCTGGGTCTGCTGCTCTTTTCAATCTACATGCTTCCGTTAGGTCAGATTATCTTGGGGCATAACATGAGTTACCACAGCTATGCTGATGACATACAGCTGTATTTATCAATAGCACCTGATGACTCCGACTCTGTTGTTTCACTAACACAATGTCTTAACTTGTGTTTCTAATTGGATGAATAGTAATTTTCTCAAGCTAAATAAAGAGAAAACAGAAATTTTAGTGATTTGCAATAATGGATATAATGAGGTTATTAGAAATAAACTTGATGCATTAGGATTAAAAGTCAAAACGGAGATAAAGAACGTAGGGGTAATTGTTGACTGTAACCTGAATTTTAAATCGCATATTAATCACATCACTAGGATAGCATTTTTTCACTTAAGAAACATAGCAAATGTTAGACCTCTTATATCATTGAAAGATGCTGAAAAATTAGTTCACGCTTTTATTTTCAGTCGACTAGATTACGGTAATGCACTCCTCTCAGGACTACCCAAAAAAGACATAAATCGTTTGCAATTAGTACAGAATGCAGCTGCTAGAATCCTAACTAGGAAAGAAAATCCAAGCACATTTCTCCAGTTTTGATGTCACTACACTGGTTACCTGTGTCATTCAGAATTGACTTTGAAATACTGCTTATGGTTTACAAAGCCTTAATCTCGCTCCATCTAATGTATCGGAATGTCTGACACCTTATATTCCAAATAGTAACCTTAGGTCCTCAAATGAGTGTCTGCTTAGAATTCCAAGAGTTAAATTTAAAAGAAGTGATGAGGCAGCCTTCTGCTGTTATGCATCTAAAATCTGGAATAGCCTGCCAATAGGAATTCGCTAGGCTAATACAGTGGAGCACTTTAAAAAAACTGCTAAAAACTCATTACTTTAACGTGGCCTTCTCATAACTTCATTTTAATTTAATCCTGATACTCTGTATATTCAATTTATTATCATAACTATTCATGGTGACTCTGAAGTCCATACTAACCCCTACTCTCTCTTTTTCTTTTCCCGGTTTTCTGTGGTGGTGACTTACGCCACGACCACCTAATCAAAGCACCATGATGTTCCTACATTAATGGATTAAAAGCCAGAAGTCTACATGACCATCATCATCTAGTCCGTCCTGATAACCCTAAATACAAAGAGGACTGTTTCATTTATGTTAGGTAGAATGCCCAGAGGGGGCTGGGCAGTCTCATGGTCTGTAACCCCTGCAGATTTTATTTTTTTCTCTCTAACCATCTGGAGTTTATTTTTTTTTTTTTTTGTTTTTGCTGTCCTCCCTGTCCATTGGACCTTACTTTTATTATATGTTAATTAGTGTTGTCTTATTTTATTTCTGACTTTGTCTTTTTCTCTTTTCTTCATCATGTAAAGCACTTTGAGCTACATTATTTGTATGAAAATGTGCAATATAAATAAATGTTGTTGTTGTTAAACATGTATTTTAGTTGTTTGAGTAAGTTTTTTTTATGAAATAATTACCTTTTTGTACCAAATGGAGTGACAAGGGTACTTGCTGAAGTTTGTGTTGAGGGCAGTGCTCATCACTACTTTAGAATGTGGATGAAATTGGCATTGCGTGTAGTGTGAAACACTGCTGAGATTAAAAGTAAAAATACTAAAAGGAATATAAATAACGGGAAAAATAGTTATTATGCCATTAGTTTATTGTATATCTTCCATAAGGATATGTAAAACAACATCCATTGCTTACATTTAATATGATCAGTGTACAAGCCAAACGTCATACTATAGAAGCCCATTCTCACCAAATCTAAAATACTGAAAGCAAGGGACTGTTCTTCTACATCCACCCTACGGCCACATGCTGTTCCTTTACATTTCCACCTCTACAGTGTCAAACATGCCAGAAATTGGAAAATGGTTGAGAGTGATAACAACAAAAACACCTGGCTCATTTAGTTTTTTTACACCTTATAGTGAGAAGTCAAGCAAAATGATAGCTTTTATTGGCTAACTAAAAAGATTGCAATCTTTCGAGGCAACTCAGGCCTGTGGTAATGCGCGGGTCGCGTCTTACCAAATTTAAGTATGTAGCAGCATTTATATTCGCTATAAGAAAGTGCACTTACCGTTGGTGTGTTCAGGGCGCTGTCGCGGGAATGCGGGGCCGTCTAGCGGGTGAGCGCTGTGAGGCGCGGGGTGTTGGACACACGTGGGGCCGGTATAATGGCCAGGACGGGCTCCGCCGCGTGTGTTCATTTTTACGCTCCGGTGTGTTCGCAGCCTGCCTAGTGCAGGCGGTTTAAAGTGCGGCGCGCCTAAAAGAGGAAGCCGGCATTGGTTTGAATCAGAGATGGGGATCCCATAATGTCAAAAATGGTTTACTTACTGGTGAGTCAGCAACGGTCGTGCTTGAGCTCAGCATAGCCGTTGGCTGTACCGGAGGGCTTATACGCGCGCGACCCCCAGGAGTTTGGTTTTAAATACCTAGTTGCTCGGGGCGTGTGGCGTGATTGCGCTACCGTCTACCGGGATAGGTGCATGAGGTAGACATGTTGGCAGATTGGCTGGACAATCTTGCCGGTTATATTTAAAGAGTTACCGGCCAACAGGGGTCGTCAGTGGACCTAAGAGCGAGGTAGGAATAAGCACTGCTGAGCTATTTGGAGGAGCAGTTGTAATTTTGGCGGCTTTTGCATATATTCTTTTGCATATATTCTTTTTGTATATAGATTTATATATCTCCTAGTAATTATTTTTGGTGGAGATATATATACTTATTTGGTGCTGGGATAGTTTTTGACTTTTGGGTTTGGTGCAATTGTTTTATTTTTGTATATACACACACTTGTTTTTGTGCATATTTCTTTCCTGCTGGAGGAACGTCTTCAACCAGGGATAAAAGAAGACAACCTTCATTATTGGAGCGTGTGTGTGTAGTGTTTGTAGGAGTGCACTGTTTTTGTAAATACACCATATTTTTCCTTTTTGTTTGTTTTTATTTATTTTTGAAGAGTCAGGGTTGAAGGACTGTGTCTTAAAGCCCACCTGACACTACTATATTTCTTTGTGTACAGCACTCTTGTAAATAAATTTGCACCATTCACCCTTCGATTTTTGTCTGTGTCTCATCTCTCCATTTGATCCCGTTCGGTTCATGAACTATCAGATGTCCAGAGTGTAGGCTGGGGCCACTTCTCACTACACGGGATATCACAAGGCCCCTTCTTCATGCAAGATGTAATCAAAGTTATTGAGAAATGTAAATGCAAGTGCAGAATTTTGCTAAAGTAAATGAACATTATACTGAAAAAAGAGAACTGTGCTGAAGCAATTCTAAAATAAATTACTAGCAATTGCCGCATCTGCTGAAAATTTGCCCTACCAAAGTTAAACTTGACAGTTTTAGTCTTAGCATCCCCACTATTCCAATACACTCAGAATTGTATTATATTATGTTCACTTGACCTTGGTTGTTCAACCACCTTTACACCCTAAATTCTATCCTTATTATTACAAAATACTAAATCCAGACAGGCTTCCCCTTACATTGGTGATTTACATACTGTGTTAAAAAACAGTCACTGATTACACATAAAAACTCTTGTGCTCTGCTATTTGCAAGGTTATTCCAATTAATATTCGGGTAGTTCAAGTACCCCATGACTATAATATTGCCCTGTAAAACTATCCTTCCTAGAAAATGTGCAACACTCTGTGTAATAATGATCCCCATCTTTGATATTTAGCCAGGTTTACGTTATTGCTATGATGTCATAATTTTGCTCCTCTACATACAACTCCAATTCACTTGTTTTATTTTTGATACTTCTAGCATTAAGGCAAAGTATTTTTAATGTGTTACTCGTTTTACTTTTGTATTTAAACATTGGGTTAGAATTTGCAGTGTTACTCATTTTGCTTTTGCATTTAAAATTTGGGTTAGAATTTACATTACTATGCATTTTCATTCTTACACTATTGTTTGTTCCTTCATGTACAGTTCTAAACCTGGTCTGTCCTAAACTCTCTACCCCCCAAACATTGCACAATTTTAACAATCTAAGACTATCCTACTCATACACCTCCCAAAATAACACACTGGTGCCCCTCCAGTTCAGATGTAACCTGTCACGGCAGAACAGGTTTCATCTTTTTCAAAAGGAGTCCCAATGCCACATAAACCTATACTCTTCTACCCGGTACAACAAGATTTGAGCCACATGTTAAGCCTTAAATCTCCTCAGTCTCACCTAGACTGGCATGTGACACAGACAGAATTTTGGAGAAGACTACCTTGTCAGTTCTGCTCCTCAGCCTGGCACCTAACTCTTTAAATTTGGATGGCAGAAATGACAGACAACCCTTATGTATATTGTTCTTTTATCAGTCCAACAGTGGACAATGACCACTGGATCCACCCTCTCTCTGGCCAAGGGTCTATAAACCCTTGCAGGAAGGTCTCAAAAGCTTGCACCATTTGTATTCCTTCCTATTAATAAACCCTCATTCTGTCACCCTCTAAACTGCTGCACCATTAAGAATTGATCAATCTAGAAAAACTTGCTTACCAAATATCCTTATTTGTTTTTTAGTGTCTTGTCTACTCCTACAGCCACTTGTGCCTGATCTAGCCGTCTGCCTATGTACCATGGAGCCTCTCTTTACCGCTTTGAAGTTAGCCGCTGCCTTTTTTTTCTCACTAAGGAAATGTTTGTGTTGCTAACTACAACGCCGGTTATTGGCTTACTGCTAGCTACTGCAGCTTACTGCCCGCCTCCTAACATTAGTTTGAACACAAATAACAAGTACAAGTATGTGTAACAAGTACTTTTTTCAAACGCTCCCCAAACCATTTAGCTGCTTTTTCTCCTGTGCGGGTGAAAAAAAAGAAGGAAATAAAAGCTTCAGAAATTCCTGCATGACTACTTAGCAGAAACCGAAACATAAAGTTATTAGGAGTAAAATGTATTTTTCAATTAACTCCCACACCACAGATCACCAAACTCTGCCGCGTCTTCTTTGCAAGAATGATGTCAGGATATCAATTCTTGTGTTTCTCTGGTGGACCTTAATGGAATAAGGGTAGAGAACCACTTCTCTTGACATCAGAGACATAACCAAGTTCTTTTTAAAAGTAAACTTTTTAAGGTAAAGTTTACACATTCACCAAGACATTTCTGTAATATTATAATAATTATCTAATGAATCTTACTACTTAAGCATGCCTCCATGGCTATTTTAAATCAACTGGAAATAAGCCCCAGGGTTTCATTGTGTTTATATAACTGATCATTTAGTAGCTGGAATCAGTGACTTTGGTTAGTAATATAATCAAAGGTAATGGAGGTCTTTGACATCCATATCGCTGAAGATCAAGCTCCATTTGTCCAACTTCATCGTGGTCCCTATAGCCAACTATCCCAGCGAAACCTGGGAGGCATCAGCAAACATAAACAAGAAGCCTGTCGTCTTTCAATAGAAGCGCCTCGGCCTAATCCTAAACATCCGATATTTCGGCCACATCACCAATGTAAAGGTGCTTCAAAGGAGTGGCTCATGCAAACTCCATAACATCATTGCACACTGAAGACTGACTGGTCGGCCACATCCTTTGGATGGAGAACAGTCAGAGCACTAAATGACCACGAGGATGCCCCAAAATTACATGGAGAAGAACTTTCATGCAAAACTTGAAGGTACTGAATATCCCAATGGGATGACACCAAATTCCTCACCCAAGATCTGATAACCATGGGAGACTTGCTGCCCGAAATGCCACATAGCATGGGAGGATCTAAGTCTAAGTCTAATGGAGGATTAGGGGAGACTACCTAGGTACTGTATATCTTATACCACTGTCATTTATGTTATTTCAGATACACTTTTACAATATCTAGACTCATTCTCAACAAGCATATCTTCCTCATGTGTCTGGGACAATGTTATTACAGTCCTTAAAATCAATTAAATGCCATTTGTGAAAACTCTTCTTTTATAATGTTATGTTTAAGTACAATAATGTAATGTATATAGTTCCAGTTATAATTATAGTCTGTAATTTATTCTTCTATTTTTAAATTGTGCATTAGCTTCAAAACACCTATTTCTGTTTAAGATATTTATTTCATGTGTACTATTAATATAATTACTACTACTACTACTATTACTTATAACATATTAAAGTATGACCTAATCAAGTGTAAATACCTTGTGTGCAATTTGCACATGATTAGTTTGCCATTACTTTGGTATATTTTGCAGTGGTTCCCAAACTCGATTCTGGGGACCAACTGTGGCGGCAGGTTTGTGTTCCAACCAGATTCACAATCGGTGATAGTATTCGATAACAACTGATCCCATTTAATTAGCTGGTCTTTTTTTTTACTTTTCTCTTATTCTGCATTCAGACAACCACAACAATATGGTTTTTACATTTATAAGACATTTAGAAATATTTCTATGCTTTTCTCAAGCTATAAATGCTTAACTCTCTTTTGTTGTTTTCCTATTATTTTCCCCTTTTCCTGTGTAGTTTGCTCGCTTTATTTAACCCTAATAATGACAATTAACAACCAAGACAGCAGACACCCGGAATGATGAAAGCAGCAATGAGTTCAGTGTCAGATTCGCTAATTAGTAAATAACCAATTAAATAACCAGAACACCTGCAAAAGCAGAACGAAAATGAGGTTGAAAATACTGTGAAAGACTTTAAAAACACTACATGTTCCCCATATAACCGCTTATTGGATTTTAATTAAAAAAATCTACCAAACTTAGTTTGTAATTTTTACAATTAACTCCAAAACACAGAAACTAGGAAATAATGACTCACTTAATTAGGCTAAGAGTCCAATGAAAAACAGAAGCTGGTTGGAACAAAAACCTGCAGACACAGTGGGCCCCCAGGATCGAGTTTGGGAACCCCTAGTCTATTGTATTAAACCAGTGCATATGTGTTTTTTACATACATTGCGCATTTATTTTGATATGGTGTTCTTTTTGGGGTGGGCAAAATCTTGCCTAGGGCTCCATATCGTTTTCGATCGGCACCGTTTTCAAATTACCAATTACTGCAGTTTGCAATTTAAATTAAATTTTAATCCAAAGCAACTGACAATTCATAGTGCTATTTTTCCATATTAGAGCAGTGGTCCTCTAAATGCCTCGGTCGGGGTCTCTCTTTTCTTTAGATGTTAAGATTGTACTATGTCTAGCCGCCTAATAAAGCTATCACATTAAGTAAACATTGCAAAATGGAGTAATCTCATATGTACTATTTTTCATATTGTCATATTGTCATATTTTTATGAATACAATGCATGTTTATACAATTCGACCGTTCACTTTCAAATTCACTCAAACCAGTTTACGATCGCGGAGGGTCGGACATAAAGTTAAGCGCTTATGCGATAGATATAGCTAGCTAAATTAATGGGGAAACTAGGTCTACATTACGTTGGTTGTTGCCCCCTAGCGGGCTTTCATATCGTATTACTCCTTGACCGTTTTAGAAAGGGAGGAGCTGACGGTACAGACGTAATGTCCGTCGCCATGTACGAGTAGGTAGGCGAAATCGTTTTTCCGGGGAGCTGTGTGGTCAAATAGGAAACTACAGAATAATTTGAAGAGGTAAGTATACAAATACATTTATGAAAGAAGAGAAGGAAGAATCATTATAACAATTGACGAGGAATGGAGGGGGAATTAATGCAATTGAATGTCATAATAGAACGTAGCAGAAAATCGCAAAACTCCGTTTACTTCTAAAAGTCTTCTCCAGTCTATATTTAGCTATGGTCCTAGACCTTGTGACAAAATGACATTGTGGAATCGGAGCAGCTTGTGGAATTCCCGTTCATTTAAACACGTTTGCGATTTAATTTGATCAATGTTGTTTTTCATGCTTCTATGCTGATTGTTTACATGGCCTGTCTTCTTTTCAGTGTCATCACTGCCGGTAGTGTTACATTACGATATATGGGGCTGGTGACCTACTCACAATGAACGAATTACATTTAATTAACTGAAAATAATCGGTGCAGCGGAAATTTGTATCGGGAATGAATGGCGGATGGCATCTCCATTTGCATTATGTAGCATTTCTCACTTCCTACTTGCCTTCTGTATCGACAGGTTATCCAACCGCAGAGGTGCCAGCGATGGCTTTCAGCAAAGGCTATCGAGTATACCACAAATTGGATATAACTCCTTACAGCGTGCTGGTGGAAGCGAGGAACCGCGAAGAATGTCTTCTCTTCGAATCGGGAGCGGTGGCGGTGCTGTGTAAGTGTCGCGTCTCTCAAAATAATGACATATGACTGACTATACTAGACGCCTGAATTCTGTCACCTCTTCGCAAGCGGTCAACCGACTAGCTAATAATCAGCGTTTTGTAAAGTTTGTGTGCTTCATATTACAGTTATTATTTGTGTTCCATGTCCTAACGTATCTGCACTATTTTATTTCTTTGACTCATGTCACATGTTATAAAAGTAGCCACATCTTGGTAATCAAGGTTTAGTCGTCAATTATTACATAATTCAATACTGATGTAATGCAGCTTGATTCAATTACTAGAAAAAAAGTATCTTTAGTAGTGTTTTAGCAGTTATTATTTATTAATTATTGTTTTTGAAAGGAAAAGTGATGGTGCAGTGGCATCTTCAGGAGACCAGACTTGTCTCAAGGGACAGTCAGTGTCATTGTGAAGTTTATATGTTCTCCCATTGTAATTTCTTTGGCTCATCTCATTTCCTTCCATGTTGCAAAGATGTGCTAGGTTAAGTGACAACTATAAACTTGCGTTACGTGAAAGAGGATAGGGTACTTTTTGCTGTTAAAGTAGGCTTTAGCTTTTCACTAAAATTGCATTACAAAACTGTGTTAAAATTAAAAGCTCTATTACAGATCAGGGAATGGTTGGATGAACGGAACATTTGTTAAATGGACAGATTTCAACTGTAATAGAGATGAGTAAAGAGAAAGCTTATGTGGAAAAGTGGGAGTGTTTTGAGTTATCACAAAACCCAGAATAACACCAAGGAGGTCAAAAGGAGAATCATTAGGCAAATCATTCCAGGAAGAGGAAAGCTTTGGAAAATCAAAATATTAAGTACTAGAACACAACAAACATCCTACACTGTCCAGCACCTTTCTAATAAAGGTCATGTTGCTTTAAGAATCTCTGGATTGACTTGTTCAGGTTTCTATTCTTTGCACAGGCATACTAACTTTCCCTTTTTACCTTCCTTGTCCCTCTTCATCGCCTGTTATCCTTTTGCCATTAGAGTGCTTATATTTTAATTTCTCCAGACTCAACCCTAGTTTCGAGGTGTTTTTAACCCACTTAACTAATTTCACTTCTAAAGTAGCTCTAGAACAACTTCTAGGGTCAGTGTTGACCCTTTACTTTTTCCAGGGATACCAGGCTAGAGATCTCTCTAGTAGTCTCTGGTATTCTTGCACTCCTGAACCACCAGGAAGTTTTAAATGGATGTACTACCTTTCTGGTAAGGTGATTAGGCAGTCTTGTCCAGAGTTGACATGTTTTTGCTGTAGTGCCGACTCTGCCGTTATCCCTTCCGAGGCATCCTCCACATAAGCCCAGTTGCACTTGAGAAGTATCCATGCCATTGGTGAATTGTGTTGGCAGGGACATATATGAGAATAATTCTGTCCTGTACAATCTCCGTACCTCTGTAGTTGTGGCCATAACTGGGGTCAGTATTCATAAGTAGTGAGGTGTGTATAATAATAATAATAATAATAATAATTAATAATAATACATTTTATTTATATAGCACCTTTCCCATGCTCAAGGCACTTACAGAATATAAGAAAGAACAGCAGGGTATACAGTGTATAGCATTGTACAAACCAAATAAATAAATAAAGAAGATTAAGACAGTAAATTCAGAGAAAGCCTAACAGACAACAGAATTTATGGTCTAGCACGCACACACAGGTTACATGAGCATCTTGACAGAGAGGTAAACTGAGAGAAAGGGAATGAAGTCAAGCAGAGCTAAAAGCCTGCCTGAACAGATGAGTTTTGAGTTTGTTTTTTAAAAGAATTCATGGAATCAGCTGACCTGATTAATTTCGGTAGGTCATTCCAGAGTCTGGGCGCTATATAGCTGAAGGCCCTGTCACCCATGGAGTATATATTAGTGTGGGGCACACAAAGATTGCCAGAATCGGAGGACCTTAGTGGGCAGGCAGTTGCATAGTGTTTGAGAAGGTCACTGATGTAGTTTGGCGCAAGGTTATTTAAGGCTTTGTAGGTTATTACTAGGATTTTATATTCGATTCTGTAAGACACAGGGAGCCAGTGAAGACGGAGCAGGATGGGTGTGATGTGCTCGCTGTTGCTGGTTCGAGTAAGGACTCTTGCAGCCGATTTTTGAATAAGCTGAAGCTGTGATATAAGATTAGAAGGGGCACCAGCCAACAGCGAGTTACAATAATCTATGCGGGATGTGATAAAAGCATGGACAAGTTTCTCAGCATTAGAAAAGGAGAGGAAGGAACGAACACGACATATGTTACAGAGGTGAAAGTAAGAAAGTTTCTTAATGTGATTTATGTGGGTGGAGTAAGAAAGGGTGGAATCAAAAATGACACCACGATTCTTTGCAGTAGAGGCAGGTCTGATGAGATCACCACCAAGATTGACTGGGAAGGAGCTCATTTTATTAATTTGCATTTTAGTCCCAATTTGCAGGAGTTCAGTTTTGTTGCAGTTTAATTTGAAAGAGTTCTGCTCCATCCTGGTTTTAATTTCACTAAGGCAGGTTGTGAGCTGAGAAAGCTCTGATGAAGTTCCACTTTTAACATTGAAGTAGAGTTGAGTATCATTTGCATAAAAATGAGGGCTGAGGACAGAGCCCTGAGGAACTCCTTGTGTGACTGGCACCAAGCTGGATCTTTGTTGCCAAGACTAACAGACTCTTGCCTATCAGTCAGATAGGATTTGAACCATTGGAGGGCAGTGCCAGAGATACCCAGCATGTTCTCCATTCTGGACAGTAGAATGTCATGTCTGACAGTGTCAAATGCTGCACTGAGGTCTAATAGAATTAATATGCTGGTTTGTCCAGAGTCTGCTGCCATAAGCAAATCATTGGTTACCCGTAGCAGAGCAGTTTCACAGCTGTGCTGTGTCCTGAAATAGGACTGAAAGGGTTCCATCAAGTTATTAATGGTTAAGTAATTGGTGAACTGGGAGGCTACAACACGCTCAAGAGCTTTTGACAGGAAAGGTAAGTGGGAAATAGGCCGGAAATTGTTAAGATTGTCAGCATCAAGACCAGACTTTTTTAACATTGGGGTTACAGAAGCGATTTTAAAAGTGAGCAGCACAGAGCCAGTGTCAAGGGATGAGTTTATTATTGTTGTAACAGTCGGGATTATGGCATGAAGGCAGGATTTAAGTAGTGTACTGGTGATGGGGTCCAGTACACAATTAGTCGGTCTCATCTTACAAAGCAGGTCATTAACAAAAGCAGATGTGACTGGTGAGAACTTAGAGAAGGAGCTGGATGGAGTGCGAAAACAGGGAGTGATATAAACAGATGATGTATTTATGTTAGTTGAATTATTTAGATCTTTAATTTTGTTACGGAAAAACTGGATCCTCACAGACTTTAGAAGAGGAGGTAGTTGGGCCAGATGCAGGTTTGAGTAGTTTATTAACTACAGAAAACAAAACCCCTTGGGTTATGGTGGCCACTTTCTATTATTCTGCCATAGTGGGTGTTCTTAGCAGCAGTTAGTGCTTCTCTGTAAGCTCTTTGGTGGTCAGAGAAAGCCTGGATGTGCACGGTGAGGCCAGTCTTACGTGACATTCTCTCAAGACGTCGCCCAGCTGCTTTCATAGATCGCAATTCTGAATTATACAAAGGAGCTGAACGTTTAAAGGAGCTGTTTTATCTAATGCTGAATGAAGGGCTGAGTTATACTGGTCAACAAGACTATCTAGTGTTGACGGAATAGGTGCAGACAGTAAAAGATCAGAAATGGATCCAGAAAGGATAGAGGGACAGATATTTTTAAGGTTTCTGTAAGAAATTTGTCGTTTACAGGTAAGAGGAGGTAAAGGCAGTGAGACAGTGAAAAACTGCTTTATGAGTCCCAAATCAGTGCTGTAAATGTTGGCAACAGATAGTCCAGAAGTGCAGATCAGATCCAATATATGACCACCAGAGTGGGTGGGAAAATCAACATGTTGTGTCAAGTCAAAACAGTCCAGTAAGGATAGGAATTCATTTCTCAGTTTAGATGTAGTAGTGTCAATATGGATGTTGAAATCACCAAGAAGGATAATTCTCTGAGAGTAAGAGCTTAGGTGGGTTAAAAGTTCAATCAGATCAGATAAGAAGGATGCATTGTATTTTGGGGGACGATAAAGAACAATGAGTGAGACAGGACCTGTTTCCGTTATTAGTTTAAGAGCCAGGCACTCAAAAGACAGTGGACAGTCAATTGGGATTCGTTTGATATTTAAGTCTGCTCTGATAATTACCGCTAGCCCACCTTCTTTTTTAGAGCTACGAGGTTCTGTATGGAAAGTGAAACCAGGTGGAGTCTCCTCCGTGAGAGAGGTCAATTCGTTTTGGTTTTTGCCAAGTCTCCGTTAAACACAGTATATCAAGTTTGGTGTCAGTGATGAGTTCTGAAAGCACCAATGCTTTGCCATTAAGAGATCTTAAGTTAAATGGTGCAATATTAGTTAATGAGGCATCTTTTTGCACAGAGCCGTAATCGGGGTTTATTTCCACACAGTGTAAATCTGGCACACTGATACTTGTATTTACAGGGCCATGAGAAGGAAGGCTTATTCCTGAGCAAATGCTGCCGGTTGTCTTTTCATTCGCAGCCTGGCGGTGACCTGACCTGCGATGTGTATATTTTGAGCACTGCAAAATGCTGGAGTCTTTTAGGATCTTCCAATCAGACCATTTGCTCTGGACAAACTGTTTAATAAGAAGGAGTTTGTCATGAGAGTATTTTAGCATGATACTTGGCAATACTTATCTGAAAAGCAGTGGAGAATCAGCACAGCATAGCGGAACCATTAGGACAGGCGGGTGTGGTTGCGTAGATGAGGTGAACGGCGATAGCAAAGCAGCAGAAAGCATAACAGGTATGAAGAAGACTGTATGAAATGAATGGATGACAAAGCAATTGCAGAAGAACAAAGTATGTTTATCAAAAAGCTGGTGTGTGTGTGTGTGTGTGTATGTGTATATATATATGTGTATATATATGTGTATATATATATATATATATATATATGTGATATTGTATATATATATATATATATATATATATATATATATATATATATATATATGTGTATATATGTGTGTATATATATATATGTATATATATATGTATATATATATATGTGTATATATGTGTGTATATATATATATGTATGTATATATATATATATATATATATATATATATATGTATATATATATATATATGTATATATGTGTATATATATATATATATATATATATGTATATATGTGTATATATATATATATTATATATGTGATATATATATTATATATTTTGTATATATGTGTTTTATTATATATGTTTTGTATATATAAAAATATATAATATGTGTAAATTGAAATGTATATATATTTTGTATATATAATATGTGTTTTATATATATATTATTATATATGTGTTGGGATTAAAATATAAAAAAAATATATAATATATATATATATTTTATAAAATATATATATATATATTCAATATATATATATAATATATAATATAGTTAAAATATATAAAAATATATATATATATATATAAATTTTTATATATAATATAATTTGTTATTATATATAATTTTTAAAAACACATAAAAATAAAACCCCACATATATACCTATATAAAAAATAAAACACATAAAAAAAATATAAATAAAAAATTTTTTAATAATAAATATATATATATATTTTAAATAATATATTATATTATATTTGAAAAATTTTAAAATATTAAAATTAAATATATGTTTTAAAAATATATAAAAAATATATAAAAAAATGGTTTATTATATATAAAAAAAAATAAAAAATGGTTTATAATATATAAAATAAAAAAATTTATATATAATAATAATAATAATAAAATAAAATATAATTTTAAATATATATATAATTTTAAAAAAATAATATATGGGATATATATTTTATTTTAAAATTATGTAATAATATATAAAAATATATTGGTGTTTTATATATATATATAATATTTTAAAAATAAATATATATTATAACAAATAATAAGGGTTTTAAAAAAAAATATATAATAAAATAATATATATAATATATAATAAAAATAAATATATATAATAAGGAAAAATACAAAATAATTAAAAAAAATAATAAATTAATAAAAATATAAATAAAATAAAAAAGGGGAATAATAAAAAAAAAATAATTAAAAAATAATAAAAAATATATATAATAAAAAATATAAAAAAAAAATGGGGGTAAAAAGGAAAAATAAAAAATGGAAAAAAAAAAATAAAAAAAAAATTTAAATAATAAAATTTAAAAATTTTTAATAAAAATAATATATTGTGTGTTTTTAAAAATTTTAAAAATAATAATAATATATGGTAAAAAATGTGGGGCCCCCCAAAGTGTGTGTAAAAAAAAAATGTAGTGTGTGATAAAAAAAGTAAAAAAAAAATTAAAAAAATAATTTTAAATAAAAATAATTAAACATAAAAATTATAAAAAAAATGTGGGAAAAAAAAAATTAAAAAAAATTAATAAAAAAAATTAAAAAAATTATACATGCCCCCCAAAACCACACAATTTTAATTAAAATTATTTTGGTAAAAAAAATTTGTATATCACCATAAAAAAAAAAATATTTTTAACACATAAAAAAAAAAAATATGTATATAAAAAAAAATAAAATAATATAATTATAAATAAATGTGTGTGTTATATAAAAAAATTAAAATAATAATAATATATAAATGTGTGTTATAATATATAATAAATAAAATAATATGTGTGTGTAAAAAAAAAAAAAAATAAACTAAATTTTAAAAAAAAAAAAAAAAAATAAATGGAAAAAAAAAAAAAATTAATTTTTAAAAAAATGTGGGTAAAATATAAAAATAAATAATAAATGTGTTAAAAAATAATTATATAAAATAATGTGTATATTTTAAAATAATATATACTCTTTTCTAAAAATATAATTTAAAAATATATATAAAAAATAAAATTTTTAATATATTAAAAAATTATGTTTTGGGGGTTAAAGTATAAAAATAATATATAAAATAGGGGGATTTTAAATGTGGTGTAAAATAAAAATATAGTGTGTTAAAATTAAAAAAATTAAAAAAATATAAAGTGTTTGTGTTTTTAAAAATTTTTAATTTTTATTTTATATATATAATATATGTGTTAATAATAATAAATATTTTATATAAAAATAATATATAATATATATATATATTGTTTAAAATATATTTGTGTATATATTTAATATATATGTGTGAAAAAATATATAATATGTGTGTAAAAATATAATATATATATATGTGTATATATATATATATTTAAAATAAAATTTTATATATAAAAATATATAAAATATATTTTATAAATATATAATTAATATATACATAATTTATTTTTATTTTTATTTTAAAATTTTTACACACACCATATATATATATTAAACAAAAACATTATAAATAATAATTTTTACAAAAACACATAAAATATAAAGTGGATTCAATCCCATAAAATATTATTGCACACACAAAAATTAAACCCAAATTGCACACACACACACAAAAAAAATTATAAAAAAAAAAATTTTTTTGGTAATAATAAATTATTTTTGTGGAAAAAAATGTGGTATATAAAAAAAAAATAAAAATAAAAAAAAAATGTGAAAAAAAAAATTATTAAAAAAAAAAAATTATTATTGGGGTATAAAATTTATATAAAATAATATTTATTTTAAAAAAATAATAATGTGTCAAAATGTGTAAAAAAATATAAGTGTTCCCCCCCTCTGTGTGTGTGTGTTTTGTGTGTTCTTGGTGTGTTAAAATATGTGTGTTTTTTGTGTTTTGTGGTTTTTGTGTTCTTTTTTGTGTTTTTTGTGTGTTTTTCCCCTTTTTTTGTGTGTGTTTTTTTTTTTTCTTGTGTGTGTTTCCTCTTTGTGTTTTTGTGTGTGTTGGTGTGTTTTTTCATTTTGCCGTGTTTTTTTTGTGGTTTAATAATTTATGTGTGCATCAAAAACCCTTCCTCCTCCATGTGCCTCATATCCCCCTGTATTCCTTTTTAATATTTTCAAAATATATAATAATATAATGGTAATAAAGTGTTTTGTGTTTTTTGTGTGTGTTTTTCATTTTGGTGCTAAACTTTGTGTGTTTTTTATCATGTGTTTTTTGTGTTTTAAAGTGTTTTTGTGTTTTTGTGGTTTTTTTTTTGTGTTTTTTTGTGTTTTTTTTTTGTGTGTTTAACATTTTTTGTGCAGTTTCAATAAAATTTTGTGTGTATTTTTTTGTGTGTTTTTTCAATTATATTATATGTGTGTAAAAATAAAGTTGTAAAAATATTAATGTATTTATTAAATATATATATTATATGTGTGTTTATAAAAATGTGCTTAAAATAGTAATAATTTAAAAATTGGGTTAAATAATATTATGTATTATTATTTTGTTTTCAAAAGTGTGACAAATAAATATGTGTATTTTTTTTGGTAAAAAAATTTTGTTAAATTGGTGTTTAATATTTTTTATTATTTGTGTTTTGTGTGTTTTGTGTTAAAAAATAAATAAATAATATAAAAATTGTGGTAAAATAAATAATTTAAAATTTTGTGTTATATATTTTATATATTTGTGTTATATTTGTTATATATATATATTGTGTTAAATATTATTAATGTGTGTAAAATAAAATATATATATATAAAAAATAATATAAAAATAAAAAAAAATATTGTGTGTAAAAATAAAAATAATATGGTTTGTGTAAAAAATTTTTAATATATAAATATACACATAAATAAAAAAAACACACATATAAAAATTTTATATAAAAAATAAAAATATAAAACACAACATATATATAATTTTTGTACAAAACACACATTAAAAAATATATGTATTCTGCCATAAAAATATTATATAATACCAAAACAAAACCATATATAAAAAGTCACACACACACACATATATAAAAAAAATATAATAAAATACACACAACAACATAAATATAATATTTTAAAATTTTACACATATAATATTATAAATAATAAAATAAATGTTTTGGTGTAAAATAATATTTTTATGGTTTTTTTTAAAATATATATATATAAAATTTTTTTGTGTATAATATAATAATGGGGTGTTTTTGTGTATAATAAATAAATATGTGTTTATATATTTTATAAAAAAATATATTTTATAAAAAATAATTGTGCCTTTTAAATTAAAAATAAATATGTGGGAAAATAAAAATAATATAATGTGTTAAAAAAAAATGAAAAGAAAAAAAAATGTGGTGTGTGTGGAAAAAATGTGCCCCCAAATGGTGGCCCCCCCCCCTGTGTTTTTTTTTTGTGCTTTTTAATTTTAAAATTTTGTGTTTTTTTTTTGTGTGTTTTTTTTGTGTTTTTTTGTGTGATAATAATAATTTTTAATTTAAAATTTTCATATAATATTAAAATTTAAAATTTTTACCAATATTATTAAAAATATTTTTAATTTGTGCCCTATTGTGTGTTTTTATTTTCGTGTTTCTAAAGTGTGTTTGTGTTTTTTTTTTCACTAAAAGGGTTTGGCCGCCCCCATTATGTTTTGTTTTGTAAAAAAAATTTTAAAAAGTGTAAAATTTGTTTAAAATTATGGTATTTTTGGTATATTTAAATAATGTGTTTTAAAAATTAATTTAATAATAAAAATAAAAAAAATAATTTTTTAAATAATAATTTAAAGTGTTTTGAAAAAAAATGTGTTTGTGTGTTGCCAAAAACCCCCAAATAAAGTGTTTGTTTGTTTGGTTTTGTGTTGGTTTATAAAATGGGGTTTTTTTTTGTGTTTTTTGTTTGTTTTGTATATATATATATATATATATATATATATATATATATATATATATATATATATATATATGTGTGTGTATATATGTATGTGTATATACACATTATATATATAATCTCCGTTCCAGACCCTTTGACTTATACCAAACAAATTTTTCCCATAAGAAATAATGGGGAAAATGATTAATCCATTCCCATGAAAAAAAAATAAATCCTATTGCTATTGGCATATTATACATTGATGGGGTTGTATAAAATAATTTAAACACTGCTTAATACTAAAATACATAAATACAAAAGCAATTAGATGAAAAAAATGAAAATTTTACCTCACTTTACTTTTTAATAACATCTTTGTTTTTCACAATCAGATACCGGCGTTCTCGGCAAACGGTATGCAACAGCCATGTCCCGGATAATGCATGCCACCTTCATACTTTTCAACAATCAATTCAAATTTACATGAAAAAAACCCACAAAATCACGTTGTGACAATGCAGGTTTGCTGTATGCTCCCATCTGCTGCCAGGGAGCCTTGAATCCTACACCATCGGTAATGTGCCTCGCTGCTAACCTCATTGGTAACAACAAAGCAAGGGGATGGTGAAAAAGTGCAAAGTGCTTTTATTAAAACAATTAACAAAACAAGGTGTTCAAATTAAAGTGCAGTCTCCAAAGTTCCAATAAATAATCCATAAAATCAGAATTGAAACGTGGAGGTTAAAAAACAATAGAAAAAAGTCTTCTTAAAAACAACAAAGTCAAAAGCAAGAAGCATTCTTTTAAAAAAAAAAAAAGCCCGTGCCTGCTTCCCAACTGGGGAGTCGCCCTACTTGCCGCTGACCTTCGCTCTGCCTGCTTCAGCCACTTTATCCATGCGCGCTCTCGCTCGCTTGCTGCCTCTCTCTCGCATCCGTTCTTTTTACTCTCCTTCAAGCCAAGGCGCTTCTGTTTATCAAGATAAGCAGCCCTCTCTCTCTCACTCACTCCACCTCTCGTCTTTTTTTTCATTTTACTGCCCTTCTAGCTGACTCGCGCTTCTGTTTATCAAGATAAGCAGCCCCAGGAACAATCATGAATGCGGACGGTCCCTCACAAGTGCACTTTGGTGAGAAACGCCCACATCGTTAATCGCCCTGACAACCTTCAGCCACATAACCACCATGCCCCCTCACCAAGCTGCGAAGGTGATTATTTATTTTAAAGCTGGACTTTGACAGGAGCTGTGGACCCTCTATATTACACACGGAAAGTTCACAGAGAGTTATAGCTGGTTGTTAACTGAATGCTAGCAACTGGCGCACTAACGCTCGTGGGCAGTCGTGGCTTTGTCTCTAGAGAGGTAAACAAGGTTAGCACGCGAGTCGTATTCCAAACAAAGGTCGTACACCAAGCAAAATTTTTTGTGTCCAAACTGGATGTATACCAAGTTGGACTTATTCCAAAGCAGACGTATACCGAGGTACCATTATATAATATGATATAATATAATATAATATAATAATAAATATATATAGTCAGAACTAGTAACGGCCTTAATTTGGGTTGAGGATCGTCCAGTGTCTTGACGGACAGCCAATTGGATCCTCCGGCTCAGTGCTGGTGAAATTTTTTTGGGTCTTCCACTTGACTTTTTTGTTCCATAACCCTCAGGATCATTTAAGAAATTCCAAATGACTGTCTTACTGTGTCCCACCTCAGCAGCGATGGCGCTGGCAGAGAGACCCTGCTTATGCAGTTCAACAACCCACCACGCTCAAAAAGGGAGAGTTTTTTGCCTTTGCCATCAGAACGCAGGACTACCTGACAGAAAATGACAATGAATCCACATCTTTGCACAGATTTGGCCTTTTAAAGGCATGTGGTCCTAAAATCTTGATCAGCTGTAAAACAGCCTGTTTCAATTCAATCGTTATTTTTAATTAATTGAATGCTCAAAAAATGTGTTGTCTCGCTACCATTTCTTCTTGTTGCATGTTGAAGCTCTACTTGGAACCTTGTTAAGATCCAACCATGCAAATTTTTTGCCATTTTTCAAGTGGTCTTAAACTTTTGATCGGGACTGTATGTGTGTGTGTGTGTGTGTGTGTATATATATATATATATATATATATATATATATATATATATATATATATATATATATATGACAGCATCAGTCACAACAGTGACAATACAATTACATTGACAATCATGTTACGTTATTTTCAAAATGTTTTTTTTTTTCATTACTTCTTTAACACACTACTTCTCCGCTGCGAAATTTGAATAAGGCTCATTCAGAGTCTATGACCCCAACCTCCCCCAGCATGCAGGAAAAGCTCTTTCGGAAGGTTGGAATTGAAAGTCTTCTGGATGGGGCCCTCCATCAGATGTTCCCAGTCCAGCCTTATTACTCTCTTGTGTTCTCCAGGTCTGACATCTCTGCCCCTTTCTTCACCTGAATGTTCAGAATATGGCCACAAATCTGATGATACAATTATAAAATCGATCATATTTCTTTGACTTTGGGTGCTCTGGTACCAAGTACATTTATGAGCCAACTTATGTTTGAACATGGTGTTCGTTATGGACAAACCATGCCTAGCACAAAACGCCAGCTGGGTTTAGAAACAGCGATGCTATTCCTTCCAATCACACCTCTTCAGGTGTCTCCATCAATGTCCATGTGTGTGTTGGAGTCTCCAAAGGAGAACTATCGAGTTCCAAGCTGGGACTCTTTCCATGAATCAGGGATTCTAGTGTTAATTTAATTGGCAATTACAGCTTGGTCCCTATTTGAATGTGGGTGTGTTCATGGGTGGCCAATACCATTGATTGGTGCTGTGTCCATGACTGGTTCCTATCTTGTGCCTGATACTACAGCGATAGGCTCTAGCTTTCCATGACCATGATTTGAATTAGACAAAGTTAAAAATGTTGTGTTTTGGCAGTAGTTTTAAGATGTAGGAAAGGAATTTGTAAGGTGAATGCTTGTTCTTTCTTTAAAATTACCTAAAAACCAAGGGCATAAATAGAAGCAGATACATATTGTACAAGTTTTACAAATATTTTCTTCATAATAAGATAGTAGTCTTTAATGACCATTAAATCTTGACATGAAATATTCAGCAAAAAGGGGGTTTATATATAAATTGATCAGCTGTTTTGGTCTGCACAGCCTGTTTTGTCAAAATTCTTGTTAACTTTAATTGTATTATTGGGCACTTTAACTGCTTACCCTGATCAAAAGATCTTTAAGGTCAATAACATAGTCAAAACATACCGTAGTTTCTCAATCCATGGCACTTGGCTGTATGTTATTCTTCCAGAAACACAATGATATGTGGCATCATGAATTTTCTATGAAGCATTTTGAGACTTTTTAATGTTTGAAGTTGATTTTTTTTTGGCTCTATTTTTATGTGTCATGTCATTTACATTTTTAAAGCACTTAAAGAGCAGATTTACAGGGGGCTGGAGCCTATCCCAGCTATCATAGGGTGCAAGGCAAGAAGAAACCCTAGACAGTCTGTTAGTCCATTGCAGGATGAACAAATATACATACTGTACACACTAAGGCCAATTTAGTATCACCAATTTACCTAACCTGCATGTCTTTGTGTGTTTTTAATATCATTGTCTTACATGAAAAAAAAACAAATTGAATTTTTTTTCAGCGTAATTTTTAAGTGCACCATGCAGTCTTTTGTTAATCTATATGATTGGATAATGGAAGGCAATCCTTAACAACACAAGAGGGACTACAATTTATGTCATGAACATGTGCTTATACTGTACATTCCAGTGCTAGTACTTTGTCTGAGATTATTATATATTTGAGCTGAGAACAAGTGCTGTTTTAGTGATTTAGCGCCTGGCATTCTGGTTTATGATTCATAGCTTTCTCACGTCAATTTCACTCTCTGTCTTAATGTTTTGGCTTCAGTAGAGTAATAGTCCAGTGAATGACTGCTTGAAACTTGTTGCTTTTTAGTCGTCTTGTTTTTATAGCTGATCATAGTCTGTTGAAAAACATTGTCACTTTTTAGTTTATTTGCCAAAAGACACATATACATTACCTTGTCTGTCGCTTATTGCCTCTTACAATTACAATTAATTTCTTTCTTTCTTTTTCTGTCTGTCAGTAGACCATTGAAGGGGTCAATTTGGACTTAAAATGGCAGCGGGTTAGTGTCCAGCTATAGTCCAGCTGAACTGCTTCATGTTTTCCTGACAGTCATGACAGGATAGCCCATTTAAGCGGATGAATACTACCTTGGATAAGTGGTTATTCAATTGAAGGTCATGCATGTGCATACACCCACACACAATGATATTTTGACAAACCTAATTTGAAAAAAGTGGCAAAAATAATTTTAAAGAGATTTTAAGACAAAATATTCTGATTCATCTTGGTAATTACTAATTGTGGCATTGAACTTGTCTTATTAATATTTTGATTTTGTTAATATTTAACAAAGGACTGTTTTTCATTTAGAAAACAACAGAAAATGTCAGTAAACACATTTGGTATATGCACCTGGAAAGACAAATCACATAGTACATGGTGGTCATATTCTTTGTAAAAACTCATTGTAAAAATCCACTACACACCAAACCATTAATATTCCTTGGCATATTCTGGTGGAACGAGTCCGTGGCTAAAGCTGCTTGTGAGCAACATGTTTTTGAAAGAATCGACATTAGTCATGATGATAATTTTTCCTTCATCCTTTTCTCTATCATCTTCTCCCATTAACCTAGCGTCGGCCCTTATACAACTGACCTTCCTTATCATTTTATTCAATGTATATAGTATATTTGCTCGTTTCTGGTCCACCCAGCAGCACCAAAAAATAGCATGCTTTATTAGAGAGACTTGTTAAGCCTTTAATGAGCAAATACACTTCATTGACTGATTCTACTAATGTTGTAGAACTTAAAAGTTTATTATCATTTTATTCTGATGTCAAGTATGTTTGATTGTTTCTGCTAGACATAGTAGCACCAAGAAGTGGAATGCTTTTATTAGTGTGTTATTTTATGCCTTTAATGAGAAAATATACTTGACATCAGAAAATTCTTCACTTCAGAGGCGGATTTCTTAACTTGTGCTAATGTTCTAGAACGTTTTGTAGATTGCTCCCGATATCACTGTTTAAAATACATTAAGTGTTTCTATTAAATATAGTATCTTTTTATAAATTAAAGGAATACTCCATCCAAAAATATTTTTGTTACTTACACTATATAGTTTGTAGTTATGATCAAGAACTGTTTTTTTGATCTCATGTTTTCATGTTGAACAGAGAGAAAAAAGTTTATAATATAATAAAAGGCAATAGTGACTAATGGTGTACATCAGCAACAATATGAAAATTTGCCACTGGAACATCTTATATATCTTGATACATTCTTGTGTCACATCCATATGTTAGTTATTCAGTTTTATGTATGATACATGCAAAGTTGTTTTTTTTTTTTTTACTAAAATATTATTAAATATACAGTATATTTCTGGAACGATCAGCAACGTCATAAACAGGAAACCTAAAGCTTCATGGTAGTGGCTTTTTGAATTGAAGTTAGGACTCTTGACCAATAAATGAGTCACAATACAAATGAGTTTCTTTTAATGTTATTTTGGTAACTGTTTAATATACAGTACTGTGCAAACGAATTCACACATTTAATTGCATCATTAACATTTAGATGGACTTCGAAAGAGCTACACGTTCTGTTACAGTAACTTCACATTATATGACTGAAAAATGCTGCTTATCCTCTTAAGTTCTATAAACTTAGTTGTGCATAAAAGTTATACCAGGGATAACATGGCTGAGCTACTTGTCAGTGGGGAATGGGGAATTGAAGAAAAGGCACGCCTTTGTTAATCTCTAACAACTTTGCAAATGTGCTTGGTGTTTTAATAATGAAAGATTATGGTTGTAGCGGTCAGGCGCTGCTAAGATTTACGCCGGCAAGATGACGTGATTTATTTATTTTTATAGTGGATCCCAGGGACGTTCCAAGCCTTGGCTCGACCCGCACACACACTCACAAACAGAGACAAAATGCAGCACACTGGCAACTAACAGGAATTAAAGAATATAATGAAATTAAATTTTATATAAATGAGAACAATAATACCACCCTCGTACCCCTTTAGTGATATTACATTAAACATATAATCCCAAACACCACACAGCAACATCCATGGAATACCAAACCGGATGCAATGAAAGATGACGAGAGTTAAGTCCATTGATCTGTATGTTGAAAGGGTATGAAAAAACAGTCCTACCGGTAGACACTGTAAGGGTGAAGACGGATAGATGGTTCAGGAGCGCTCCTATACTTGCGGGAAAGCCGTGAATCCACAAACAGTCCTCAGCACACAGGTAGACAGACGATCCAAACCCCAACAACGAATACAATCCAGAACACCGTGATTAAATATGGCTAAATTAACAGATGACAATCCAACAGGTAAATGAAACACAAAATACAACAACAAAACACTTTTTTTCTTCCCTTGGCCACCTGCCCTCCTTTTAAACCCCTCTGACCACCTTTGATCCCAACAGCCCTTGCAGGGACTGCTGGGAGATGCAGTTCTAACTCATAGTAGCACTGCTACAATCCCCACCCCCAGGCCATGGTGTACGGCTGAACCAAGGCTTGCGGTTAGAGATGTTTACTGTGTCTACCTTCTTAGTCCCCAGCAATCCCCACTCTACTACATACAGTAGGTCACTGGACCCTTCTTTTGGACCACAGTTGCCAGGCTGAACCACTTCAAAGCCAGTTTAGCCATGAACTTATCAGAGGCTTTCTCCCAACCAAGAATTGTACAAGCTTATGTCTCTGGTTGTACGACTGAGACTGTCTATACTTGGACCTCACCATCCTCTCCTTTACCCATTGTGTGATTTGTTGTAAAATTTACAAGTGCTCATGTATCTGTGTCTGGTTCGGGTGGATTGTGCTCAGTTATTCTTTCTAGTGGACCATTTAGCCGTCTGTCTAAAGCTAACAATGCGGGGGTTTCACCTGCAACCTCGTGCACCGCCTTGTTCAATGCAAACCATAGCTCAGGCAGCCACCTTGTCCAATCCTGATGGTGGTCTCCGACGAAGGATGCTATCATTCAACCGCTCAGTGCGATTAGATTGGGGATGGTATGCTGTTGTCTTCCGGTGAACCACCCCTCATTGTTTCCAAAATTCTTTGGCCTCTGAGCAGGTAAACTGCGGGCCCTGGTCTGTGATGATATTTTTTGGCACTCCCCATTGGATAAATATCTCATCCTTCAGGATGGAACATATCTTCTTGGCTGTGGCATTAGCCATAGGGAATAGTGCTACCTATTGGGCAAAATAGTCCACAACCACCATCGGGTAGGTCTTCTGGTCCTTACTGGCAGGAAATGGTCCCATTAGGCCTAGGCTCTCCCCCGGGGTAGTGATGGTTACTGGCTGAAGCTGTTCCGAGGGGAGACCAGGTGGGGTTTTGTATCACTGACAGGTGGTACAAGTCGGGACATGGGACCAGACATCTTTGTGCATCATTGGCTACCATGCCACCTCCAGGATTTTAAACAGAGTCTTTGTATGTCCAAGGTGACCACTGGATCGGGCTATCATGGTAATACTGTAGGAACTTGGGCACTACCAACTGATAATGGTAACTCCGATCTTTTGTTGGAACACAGCGATAGAGTGCTCCTTGAAGTTCCCTATAATGTATGCAGTCAGGCCTCCCCACTGGGCCCTCTCTCAACCCCTGACATATAGGACTGTCTGCTTGAGACTTAACGATTTCCTGCATGTTCAGGGTAAGATTAGGCCAAGGATTAGAGACCGATACTGCACATACCACCGGTGCAGGCTCTAGAACCTGTGATAATGCATCGAGCACAACATTAGCACAGCCCTTTCGATAGCACACCTTGAACGTGAACTGTTGGAGGCGCAATACCCACCTGGTTAGCCTAGACGTGGTCTTAGGGCAATTGAATGCCCAGGTCAGAGTCCTATGGTCCGTATAGATTTCAAATGAAGTTACCTCCAGGAAGTGACTCCACTTCTCCATGGCCCACACAACAGTGAGGCATTCCTTCACTGTGGTGGAATAATTATACTCTCTGCCCTTTAGTGACTGTGAGGCATAGGCCACAACTCACTCCACTCCTTGACTTGAGAGAGAACGGCGCTGAGCCCAACGTCACTCGCATCATTGTTGACCTGTAAGGTTAATGATGGATCAGGCTTACCAGGACTGGTGGTGATGTCAGTGCCTGTTTGAGTCTTTCGAAGGAGTCTTGGCACGCAGGCGACCACTCCCAAGAGTATCCCTTCCTCAGCAGCTGGAACAATGGGGCAGTGATGTCGGCAAACCCATGTACAAATTTATGGAACCACCCAGCCATCCCCAGGAAGCGTTGACGACTTTTTACCTCCTGGGGCACTGGGTAGTCCAAGATGGACTTAATTTTCTTTGGGTCCACCCAGACCCCATCTGCCGACACCACATCACCGAGGTAGGACAGATGGTCCTGTAGAAATCTACACTTCTTGGTGTTGAGTGTAAGATGAGCCTTACGCAGTTGCTGGAAGATGTGGTCCAGGTCCTTTAGGTGTTGTTGGACAGATGGGGTGAATACAATGATGGCATCTATGTAAACAAATCGGGTCTTTCCAATCAGCTCCCGGAGGACCTGTTCCATTAGCTGTTGGAATGATGCCCCAGCATTTTTAAGTCCAAAATGGCATCACCCGAAACTGGAACAACACCTCCGGGTTGATGACGGCGGTCTTCTCCATGCTACTCTTCCCGATCCTCACCTGCCAATACCCAGACTTCAAATTTAGGGAACTGAACACCGCTGCCCCATGCAAAGATGCCATGAATGAGTGACATGGGGTAAGCATCCAAGGTTTTCTTGTTTGCTGAATGCCGTGTTCAGGAATCCCCGCAGATTGGCTCCACTCCGAGGGTGCAGCTCCACGAACATGTCGACCTCCTCTACAAAGTCGACAATACCCGTGGGTGCACACTGGGGGGCCAGCTTAGGAAACTCCATTCATGGCACTGCAACGGACAAGGGCGTCTGCACCTGCCTCCTGATCTCCTCAAATTTGCTTCCAGGCGCTGCACACACCGCGCAAAGGACTGTTCAAGACACTGCGTCCTCACAACGACCTCGCCAGAAACTTGGGCGGCCGTGCCATCAATTAGGTCATGGACAGTTTCATCTCGCTTGAGAAAACTGAGGGAGATGTCGTCAACCCCCATTTCTAGCTGTTCTAGGCGCAGCGTCAGGTCTTGCCGAAGCCGTCCCTCGCCGGTCTCGGGCTGCTCCTGCCTGGAGACACACAAGGTATCCAGCAGGCTCAACTCCTCCTCGAGAGGGGCTCTGATTGTTACAAGACTTGGCCTAGGCAGCGGACGCATATCAACCAGCAGCCCACTCAGTTCAAGCTCCTCGCCCTGCACTGCACTTTCAACAGACATGCTTCAGTATGGGTGCAAGTGAAGTCAGACTAGAAGGAAACGTAAACAGGAACCTGGCTCGCCAAAATCTGTAGCGGTCAGGTGCCGCTAAGATTCACACCGTCAAGATGACCGTGATTTATTTATTTTTATAGTGGATCCCAGGGACGTTCCCAGCCTTGGCTTGACCCGCACACACTCACAAACAGAGACAAAATACAGCACACTGGGAACTAACAGGAATTAAAGAATATAATGAAATTAAGTTATATAAATGAAAACAATAATACCACCCTGTACCCCTACGTTGATATTATTTTAAACATACAATCCCAAACACCACACAGCAAAGTCCATGGAATACCAAACCGGATGTAATGAGAGATGACGAGAGTAAGTCCAGAGATCTGTATGTTGAAAGGGTATGAAAAAACAGTTCTACCAGTAGACAGTGTAAGGTTGAAGACAGATGAATGGTTCAGGAACGCTCCTATACTTGCGGGAAAGCCATGAATCCACAAACAGTCCTCAGCACACAGGTAGACAGACGATCCAAACCCCAAAAACGAATACAATCCAGGACACCGTGATTAAATATGGCTGAATTAACAGAAGGTAAAAACACCTTTTTTTTTTTCTTCCCTTGGCCACCTGCCCTTCTTTTAAATCCCTCTGACCACCTTTGACCCCCAACAGCCCCTGTAGGAACTGCTGGGAGATGCAGTTCTAACTCCTAGTAGCACTGCTACATGGTTTTGACTCCAAGCTGCAATAATAACTATGGAGACAACATGGCCCCACCTGGGACATCATAGGTGTATGAGAGTAAGGGGAAATATCCAATGAAATAAAAAGTAAATTAATCTGATGGGCAGTAATTAAACCAGTAACATCTGCTTAAAAAACAAGTGTACTAATCATTGCACTACTACTGCTGTCGTAGCAGTTTTTCATTTGCTCATATTGTAGAACAATGGTTCTCAAGTTTGTTTTTTGAGTACTCAAACAAAAAAAGTCGATTTAGTTCAATTTTGTTGTTTGTATATAGTATTTAATGAAGGTCAATTTACCAATCAGTGGCATGTCATTCTTTCTTTTCTTTACCAGCTGCTATATTTAGCAATCTTTTTTTGAAGCTCTGGTGCTTAAAATAATTAAATAATTCACAATACAAATTACAAATTGTAACAAATTGAACCATAGCACATAAATACACAAGTATGCCTCATTGAAGCCTGCAGAACAGCTCCATTGACAGCCTCTGAGTGCAGCTATAGATGCAAGAATGATACAGTATTATGATTCCACATCACCACCATCTAGCTAGCTCTGCTCCAGACATACTGCTGCACTCAGTTCCGCAGGCTACACGTTAGGTTTTATAGTCAATCCAAGGTGTAATTAGCACGACTTTGATAATGAGTGTGTGTTAGTGCTAGCAGTGTATCATTACCTAGCCATGAGATTGTGGGCCTGAGAGAGGACATTAGTATTGCCATGGAGGAATCCTTACTGGTGGAGGAAAGATGAATGGCTGAAGACTAAGAACTCACTGGCTCATCATGGCATTTCTGTCTGAAATTGCCACATCAGGCGTTGACGCTGCACCTTTATTAGTTTGTGGCGTCTCTTTTCTGAAATAACTGAGCAGTGTTATTTTCTGAGCACTTTTTTTACTCATATTGGTAAAACGTTTGGAAAAAATTAAGTACCTATGAATAAGACTTTTGAGTGGGAAAGTGTGAGCCTGTTGGATATTCAATGCACACTTGCACTAAGGCAGGGCAAGATATGAACAAAAAAAGGAATGGCAGATGGGCCACAGTGTGACAAAACTTTTGCTCAGGACACAGTGTGTGCTGCAAGGGTTTCTGCACACTTTTTTACAATATGTACGTAGGTCCAAATATGAGGAAATATAATAACGGCGGATGGAGTCACTTTACCAAAATCCTCATTAATGCAGAAAAAAAATTTTTCTTCTGGAAATTGTGTGATGCAAAGATTTCTGCACACTTGCAATATAGATGCAGGTCCGAATATGAGCAAATATAAAAATGGCAGATGGGGTCACTTTAACAGCCCTTGAGTTTGACACATATGAACTAAATAAAACTTGAAAAGATATATTTTTTCAAATGTGATCGCACAATTCAGATAGAGTTGACGCGCACTACAGCCTGCATGCCTCAATAAGTCATCCTCCCCTCGCTCTTACTTTTTTACCGTTCATCTAATGAATACACTGAGTATGGCTTTACCAAAACAATCATTGATGGCGAATAAATTATCCATTATTCGTGTATGTAGATCGGGATATATATATATACCCGCGTATCGCAGCGGAGAAGTAGTGTGTTAAAAAGCTAGAAAAAGAAAAGGGAACATTTTAAAAATAACGTAACATGACTGTCAATATACAGTATTTGTTTTGTGAGTGTTACTGAGTGTTGCTGTCATCAAGGATTTGATTATCATTATTTCTTTCAATCTGGTTAATATTTGTAGGATGTGTTGTGTTCAAGTTACATTCCGTGTTTGTCAATCGTTGTAAAGATGACAGGTTTCATTCATCGATTCGTTTCTTACTGCATCAATAAACAGCTCATCTTCTTCTTTATCTGAGAGCTGACACACTGCATGCACGGGTTTTTTTTACACTGTCTTCTTTTAGCGGGACATTGACTTTTTCCAACGTGTGCTTTGTTTCCGCAGTAGTTGGATTTATGAATATGCTTATATGTATCAGACGCTTCATATTTTTTGCTGCCTTTTCAATTGTGTAATTCGGTTTTTGTTCAGCGCTCTTTGGAACTGTTGCTTTTTATCTGTGCACTGTGTCAGTTCACGTGAGCCACTCGGTGTACATGCATCGAAGGTTCCCAGCTGTGCTGGTGCCATCTCGTGCTATGTCCATGGCTGTATTTAATGTTACCTTAGTCCTGGCACTTAAAACTTTCTCTCGCAGTTTCGCTGAGTTTGTGTCAAACACCACCCTGACCATCTCATCTTCCTCTCCATAAGCACAGTCCTTCACCCGTGAATATTTACCCGTGGCAGTTTGCTATTGGATTGCTGCTGACGGACGGCCTTATATGGGCAGGCACTAAATTACAAACGCCAGCGGCAGCCTGTCTATGAACTTAAAGTGTAGGTTTACATCGTGCTTTGTTTCCGAAGTAGCAGAACTCATGAATATGGTTGTATATGTCACTCGCTTGCTTTTATTGTTTCGCTGCCATCTCAATTATATAATGCATGTTTTCTTCAGCGCTTTTTTGAGGTCTTCCTGGTTTTCTATGTACTGCGTGATTACGTGGGAGGCGTGATGATGTCACACGAAACTCCGCCCCCACGGCGTTGAAGCTTATCTCCATTACGGTAAATGGAGAAAACTGCTTCCAGTTATGACCATTACGCGTAGAATTTCGATATAAAACCTGCCCAACTTTTGTAAGGAAGCTGTAAGGAATGAACCTGCCAAATTTCAGCCTTCCACCCACACGGGAAGTTGGAGAATGAGTGAGTGAGTGAGTGAGTGAGTGAGTGAGGGCTTTGCCTTATATTAGTATAGATAGATATATATAAATATAAACTGCTCAAAAAAATTAAAGGAACACTTTGAAAACACATCAGATCTCAATGGGAAAAAGAAATCCTCCTGGATATCTATACTGATATAGAGTGGGTAATGTTTTAGGAATGAACGGATGCCACATCGTTTGATGGAAATGAAAATGATCAACCTACAGAGCCCTGAATTCAAAGACGCCCCAAAAATCAGAGTGAAAATATTATGTGGCAGGTTAGTCCATTTTGCCAAAATTTAATTGCAGCAACTCAAAATTGTACACAGCACTTTGTAATGCCCTTGTGTTCTTGTATACATGCCCGACAACATCGGTGCATGCTTCTAATGAGATGACAGATGGTGTTGTGGGGGATCTCCTCCCAGATCTGGACCAGGGAATCACTGAGCTCCTGGACAGTCTGAGGTGCAACCTGGTGGCATTGGATGGACCAAAACATAATGTCCCAGAGGTGTTCTATTGATTTAGGTCAGGAAAGTGTGGTGGCCAGTCAATGGTATCAATTCCTTCATCCACCAGGAACTGCCTGCATACTCTCACCACATGAGGCCAGGAATTGTCGTGCACCAGGAGCCACTGTGCCAGCATAGGGTCTGACAATGGGTCCAAGGATTTCATCCTGATACCTAATGGCAGCCAAGGTGCCTTTGTCAAGCCTGTAGCGGTCTGTGTGACCCTCCATGGATATGCCTCCCCAGACAGTCATTAACCCACCACCAAACTGCTCATGCTGAATGATGTTACAGGCAGCATAATGTTCTCCATGGCTTCTCCAGACCCTTTCACTTCTGTCACGTGCTCAGGGTGAACCTGCTCTCATCTGTAAAAAGCACAGGGAACCAGTGGTGCATCTGCCAATTCTGGTAGTCTATGGCGAATGCCAATCGAGCTGCATGCTGCTGGGCAGTGAGCTCAGGGCCCATTAGAGGACATGGGGCCCTTGGGTCACCCTCATGAAGTCTTTCTGGTTGTTTGGTCAGAGACATTCACACCAGTGGCCTGCTGGAGGTCATTTTGTAGGGCTCTGGCAGTGCTCATCCTGTTCCTCCTTGCCCAAAGGAGCAAATGCTGGTCCTGCTGATGGGTTATGGACCTTCTATGGCCCTCTCCAGCACTCCTAGAGTAACTGCTTGTCTCCTAGAATCTCCTCCATGCCCTTGAGACTGTGCAGGGAGACACAGCAAACCTTCTGGCAATGACACGTATTGATGTGCCATCCTGGAGAAGTTGGACTACCTGTGCAACCTCTGTAGGGTCCAGATATCGCCTCATGCTACCAGTAGTGACACTGACTGTAGCCAAATGCAAAACTAGTGAAGAAACAGTCAGAAAAGATGAGGAGGGAAAAATGTCAGTGACCTCCACCTGATAAACCATTCCTGTTTTGGGGGTCATAACCCCTTCTGCTACTTAACAGACCAGATTAATATCCCATAAGTTTCATTGACTTTATGCTATACTCTTTTTACTACAAGTAAAATTCAAGTCCAGTGTGAAAAGTGCCAGAGAGCTGGCCGAATCCTGGTTATCAAATGAGAACGCCTTCAACAGACACTTGGACATTAATCCAGCATATGCAAACTTAAAGACATATTGATAATAAACAAGAATTTTTACATCCAATACACGACCACACTGACTTAGAAAATGTAATTTTTTGCTATATATTGCCTTTGATTCTTGTTAAGTCTAAGCATTACTCTCTGATGAAGACCCTGGGCAGAGGTTGAAAGCTCAGGAATTAAAAAAAAAAAAAAAAATGCTTTTGACACATGATTCATTTTCTCCCTTAGTGGATCTCCAGCTGCAAATATGCAAACCGTATCACAGACCTTCTCTTCCATTCGTATATATGTGTGTTTGAGAGAGAGAGAGAACACCTCGGAACGTCAGCGTCGGATACATTCAGTTTGTTATTCAGACTGCGAATGCCTTGAATGTAATCACCACAATCTACATACTATCAAATGTACGAACCATACGCCGTGGCGCAACTTAAGAGGCTTCGCCTCTGACGCTGACGTTCCGATGTTCAATTCCTGAGAGGGGATGCAGTGAGTGTGTACGCCTGATGAGCCCAGAAGTAGTATTCACAGCGCATCACTTTTTCCACATTTTGTTATGTTACAGCCTTATTCCAAAATGGATTAAATTCGTTTTTTATCTCAGAATTCTACACACAACACCCCATAATGATAACGTAACTTGAGATTTTTGCAAATTTATTAAAAATAAAAAAATTGACAAAGCACATGTACATTAGTATTCACAGCCTTTAGCATTAAGCTCAAAAGTGAGCTTGGTTGCATCCTGTTTCCCCTGATCATCCTTGAGATGTTTCTGCAGCTTAATTGGAGTCCACCTGTGGTAAATTCAGTTGATTGGACATGATTTGGAAAGTCACACACCTGTCTATATAAGGTCCCACAGTTGGCAGTTCATGTCAGAGCACAAATCAAGCATGAAGTCAAAGGAATTGTCTGTAGACCTCCGAGACAGGATTGTCACAAGGCACAAATCTGGGGAAGGTTACAGAAAAATATTTCTGCTGCTTTGAAGGTCCCAATGAGCACAGTGGCCTCCATCATCCATAAGTGGAAGAAGTTCAAAACCACCAGGACTCTTCCTAGAGCTGGCCGGCCATCTAAACTGAGCGATGGGGAAGAAGAGCCTTAGTCAGGGAGGTGACCAAGTACCTGATGGTCACTCTGTCAGAGATCCAGAGGTACTCTGTGGAGAGAGGAAAACCTTCCAGAAGGACAACCATCTCTGCAGCAATCCACCAATCAGGCCTATATGGTAGGACTCTCGGAACATGAGAAACAAAATTCTCTGGTCTGATGAGACAAAGATTGAACTCTTTAGTGTGAATGCCAGGCATCACGTTTGGAGGAAACCAGGCAATGCTAATCACCAGGCCAATAACCATCCCTCCAGTGAAGCATGGTGGTGGCAGCATCATGCTGTGGGGATGTTTTTCAGCGGCAGGAACTGGGAGACTAGTCAGGATAAAAGGAAAGATGACTGCAGCAATGTACAGATACATCCTGGATGAAAACCTGCTCTAGAGCGCTCTTGACCTCAGACTGGGGCGGCGGTTCATCTTTCAGTAGGACAATGACCCTAAGCACATGGCCAAGATATCAAAGGAGTGGCTTCAGGAAAACTCTGTGAATGTCCTAGCCAGAGCCCAGACTTTAATCCGATTGAACATCTCTGGAGAGATCTTAAAATGGCTGTGCACCAACGCTTCCCATCCAACCTGATGGAGCTTGAGAGGTGCTGCAAAGAGGAATGGGCGAAACTGGCTAAGGAAAGATGTGCCAAGCTTGTGACATCATTTTCAAAAAGACTTCAAGCTGTAATTGCTGCCAAAGGTGAATCGACAAAGTATTGAGCAAAGGCTGTGAATACTTATGTGCATGTGATTTCTCAGTTTTTTTTATTTTTAATAAATTTGCAAAAACCACAAGTAAACTTTTTTCACATTGTCATTATGGGGTGTTGTGTGTAGAATTCTGGGGGAAAAAATGAATTTATAACATTTTGGATGTATGTATATAATATGTATATCTATACTAATAAAAGGCAAAGCCCTCACTCACTGACTCACTCACTGACTCACTGACTCATCACTAATTCTCCAACTTCCCGTGTAGGTAGAAGGCTGAAATTTGGCAGGCTTATTCCTTACAGCTTACTTACAAAAGTTGGGCAGGTTTCATTTCGAAATTCTACGCATAAGGGTCATAACTGGAAGCTATTTTTATAATGTAATGGAGTCTTGAGTTGGAGATGGCCGTGGGGGGCGGAGTTTCGTGTGACATCATCACGCCTCCTACGTAAGTACGTAGAGAACAAGGAAGAACTCCAAACAGCGATGAGCACAAAACGCCATTTCACAATTGAGAAGGCAGAAAAACATTATGAAGCAAATGATGCATACAAGCATATTCATAAGTACAGCTACTGCGGAAACAAAGCACGGCGTTAACCGTAAGTTTATATTAAATTAAGTTCATAGACAGGCTGCCACTAGCGTTTGTAATTTAGTGCCTGCCCATATAAGGCCGTCCATCAGCGGCAATCCAATACAAACACTGCCGGTAAATGTTCACGGGTGAAGGACTGTGCTTATGCAGAGGAAGATGAGATGGTCAGGGTGGTGTTTGGCACAAACTCATTGAAACTGCGAGAGAAACTTTTAAGTGCCGGGTCTTAGCTGACATTACATGAGATGGCACCAGTACAGCTGGGAACCTTCGATGCAAGAACACCAAGCGGCTCACGTGAACTGACGCAATGCGCAGACAAAAAGCAACAGTTCCAAAGAGTGCTGAACAAAACCGAATTACACAATTGAGAAGGCAGCAAAAAAATATGAAGCGTCTTATACATACAATCATATTCATAAGTGCAGCTACTGCGGAAACAAAGCACACGGTGGAAAAAGTGAATGTCCTGCTAAAGGAAGACAGCGTAAAAAAACATGCATGCAGTTTGTCACATCTCAGATAAAAGGAAGACGAGCTGTTTATTGATGCAGTAAGGAACTAATCGATGAATGAAACCTCTTATCTTTACAGCGATTGACAAACACGGAATGTAACTTGAACACATCCTACAAATACGAGCCTGATTGAAAGAAATAATGATAATCAAATCCTTGATGACAGCAACATTCAATAACACTCACAAAACAATTACTGTATATTGACAATCATGTTACGTTATTTTTAAAATGTTCCCTTTTCTTTTTCATAACTTCTACTTCTCCACTGCGGTACACGGGTATATATATATATATATATATATATATATATATATAAAATGTATATATATACCCCGATCTACAATACATACTTTAGCATAGACAAGCCACACGCTGTGGCTAATTGTAGAGTCTTAAGCCTCTAACGCCGACATTCGAGGTTGATTCGAGAGGGTGTACTGACTATGTGCGCTACCTGATTCATTTTACCTTAGCATCTCCTTGGTTTGGGACGTATGAAAAAATATTAGGTTAGCAGAATCATGTTACGTTATTTTTAAAATTTTCCCTTTCTTAGCACAAGCACAGCTGAGAAGCTTGATGCATGTACTCCATAAGCGTTAAAAATAACGCATTTAATCACACTTTCAATTCCAAGCAAACGGGAACTTTTGTCAATGCATGATTTCCTGGTACATCCATTACACTGATGCACACATCACAGCTACAAAAATGTTAGAGTCGGAATAAAGCGCGTTCCTACGACTGATCATTTCGACTACCGGCGAAGCCTTGATAAAAGCATGGTTTTGTGCACACTGAAAAGCAAGCAAAATTAGATGCATTACAGAAAGCGGACTTTGTGGCTCTTACTGGGGATCATTGGACTTCCGTGACCGTTAGTAATTCTAAATACATCTAATTACAAAATGTTCAATGATCACACTGTTTTAGCCTAATGTACAAAATAATTTTGGCTAATGTTACTCAGAGTTTAAAGAGTAAGCTGGTCAAATTACCTTTTATGTTTCTGACTTATTTTTTAAGAAGAAAACTGCACTTTATGTTGAAATTTTGGTTATTATTATTTAAAGACAATACTATTCTGAAAATGTACTTAAACTACCACTTTATTTTTAAGTCTGCCCAATTTTAACCAGGGATGATATTTTTGTTTCTGTTTTGAATTCAAATGCAGTTTAAAAGCTTTTTTCAGAAATTAAAACAGCTTCAGTTTACAATATTCATGTCCATGTCTATTATTTGATTCTGTAAGCCCACTAAAACCGTTTTAAATTAAAAAAAAAAAAAAACATTTGCGATTTGGGGCAAATTTATGTGTGCGATTACATACGATTAATCAAGATTAATTCTTACACAGCCTCTAATTAATTGGATTAATTTTTTAATCGAGTCCCACCTAATATATATATGTAGATATATATATGTAGATTTGTATATATATGTGTATATACAGTATATATGTAGATATGTATATGTTGTATGTACAGTATGTATATATGTGTGTGTGTATATATACAGTATGTGTATATATGTATATGTATATAAATTTGTATTTGTGTATAGGTATATATATATATATATATATATATATATATATATATATATATATATTTGCCAGCAACACTCATGACAATGACAAAACAATTACATTGTCAATCATGTACGTTAATATTAAAATGTTTCCTTTTCTTTTTACTTCTCCGCTGCCAATCACAGGTATTTTGCTATATATATATATATATATATATATATATATATATATATATATATATATATATATATATATATATATATATATATATATATATAATATATATTATAATATATATATATATATATATAATATATATATATATATAATATAATATAATATAAATAGATAGATAGATAGATATGACAACAACACTCATATCAATGACAAAACAATTACATTAACAATCATCTTACGTTATTTTTAAAATGTTTGCTTTTCTTTTTCATAACTTCTTTAACACACTACTTCTCCACTGCGAAGCGCGGGTATTCTGCTAGTATGTATATACAGTGGAACCTTGGTTCACGAACGTCTCGGAACACGTACAGATCGGTTTACGACCAAAAAGTTCGGCAAACTTTTGCATCTGTTTACGGCCACAGACTCGGTATATGAACAAGCCAGTTTCCTTTTCAGTTTCTGCGAGCCAATGATTTCCGCATCTGTTCAGTCTCTCCCTGCGCAGAGAGAGAGAGAGAGACACACACGAGAGAGAGAGAGACACACACTCATGCACACACGAGAGAGAGAGAGAGAGACACGCACAAACACACACATGAACACACGAGAGAGAGAGACGGCTGGACGCATAAGGCCGAGAAGGCAGTTAAAGAATGCACCAGGTTTGTTGTTAAAGAGACATATCCAAGCATTGTTTTAACTATTCAGATTTAATTAGTTGAAATGCAGTGATTGAACTAAAATGTTGAAAAGGAAACGGTGAACTGCCAGAGGTTTAAATTTAAAGTTTAGGTTAGTAAAAACAAAAAAAATGAAATTTAAAAATATTGTAAATGGGAGTTCTCCAGGCAACAACTAAAATTGAGTTTTGCAAGTTGAAGAAAACAGTTTGCTGTTCTGTTGATAACTTCAAAGCCCTCTCTTTTTTTTTTTCCTCTTCTTCTTAACATTTTTATTGAATTTGTTAAAAGCAAGTAACATTCCATACAAGCAAGTCAAACTTAACAAAGCCCCCACCCTTGAGAATGAGAGCAAGACAACCAGCCAGAGTAAAACTTTAGAAGTAGAACAAAAGGAGGAGAAAATATGTTGTCCAATTTAAATGCTTTTTCTAAAATGTTATTGATTAGATCCTGCCTAGTTTTAAAAAGTTTTGAACAGATCCTCTAAGTGAGAATTTGATTTTTTTCAATTTCAAATAGTATATAACATCAGTCACCCACAAACTTAAGAGGTTGGTTAGGATTCTTGCAGTTGAGTAAAATAAGTCATACGTGTCAATAGTTAAGTAAAGGCAATTGCAGTTTTTGTCCTTCTCTACTTTAAGCCCATCTGGTAGTACACCAAACACAGCTGTTAATGGATTAGGAGGGATTGTGACACCAAGGCTGTCTGAAAGGCATTTAAAGATTTTGGTCCAGAATCATGTTAATTTGGTGCACGCTCAAAACATATGGCCCAATGAGGTTGAAGCTCGATTGCAATGTTTGCAGGTTGGATCTTCCTTAGAAAAAAATTTTGGATATTTTTATATTATTTGCGCATATGGAGCTAGAGTGATTCCTGTGCATGGCTACCTTCCAGTAAGAGATCCTTTTCCCGCTGTACTCTGTGATCTTTGAAAGGAAAGGACTTTAAAATGTTTTTGTATATTACAGAAATGTCTGAATCCTAAAAACTGATCAGTAGTTCTTCCGGAAAAGAAGTAGGTGGGAGGTGAGGGGAAAATTGGGCAGATTTTGTTTAGAAGTGTTTCTAATTTGGATGTAGTGGAAGAATTGTGTTGATGGAAAGTTAAATTTTTAGTGTAATTGTTCATAGGATGCAAATACATTATCTATGTACAAATTCCGAAATGATTTGATCCCATATGTTTTCCAATCATTAAAAACAGAGAATGTTTGAGAGGGTAGAAAAAGGTGGCTATCATGTAGAGTTGCCATAGATAAAAGCTTCTCCATCCTGAAGTACTTCCTACATTGGTTCTATATTCTGAGTGAATGAAGCACAATTGGGTTGTTAGTATATTGACGATAAATCGTATTTACTATGGTACAAAGCAAGGAATATAAAGAAGTAATGCAGGAGTTTATTTCTATTGTGGACCAAGCCTATGTGTGTCCGTCTATTTGTGTCAATGTCCAGGTTTTTGTAGCTTGCATATTTGCTGGCTAGTAATAAAACTGAAAGTTAGAGCCATGCCACTTTCTGCCTTGGGTCTTTGTAGGATTGCCCTTTGGAATGAGTGGATAGTTTGAATTCCAAATAAATTGGGTTATGATTGAATCTAACTTCTACAAAATGAATGTATATTGGAATGCTTTGAAATAGGGCTTCCTAATCATCTTTTTCTATGTTTATATCAGAGTTGGCACAGACTCTGTTATTTCACCCTCTGAAGTACTACTTAGACAATACACACAAAGGCACAATCCAAAGGCAATTGGAATCTGGAAGAAACTCTGGTAGGATGAGAGATCTGGAAGACCCAAACTCGCAATCTAATCAGAAGACACATTTCTGAGGGTCACCAGCTTGCACAATAGGCGTCTCACAGCACAACAGTTTCAAGCATAGCTTAACAGTGGTCAAAAAAAAGTTCTACTGTGAAGAGGAGACTTTTTGCTGCAGGTGGCAGTAAGAAAGCCATTGCTTAAATGATAAATAAGAAAGTAGGGCTTCCCATGGGCAACGAAACACAGGCAGTGGACTACTGCAGATTGGAAGAAGTATAATGGACCGATGAATCAAAATTTAAAATCTTGTGTTCATAATATTCAAGTTGTTTGTGTCAGGCATCAGGGAGGAAATGTCATGGTCTGGGGTTATTTTGCTGGAGGTTGGTGAGTTGGTGACTTTCACAGAGTGACTGGCGTTCTAGAGATGCACGATATATATCGGCCAATGTTCATTAAAAATGACAACATCAAAATTAGTCAGATGCTACATTTTAACAAATACAGACGACTAATATAATTCAGGCTCGTCAACATTGTCAGTTCACTAAATAATTAAATGTTGTTTTCATTGTTTGGTGAGGCAGACGTTAAGCTGTAGAAAACATGTATGCAGGCACAGCCCCTTGCTCTTACAGAAAAAAAAAAACTCCATGGGGTTTCCTAGTTTTGCTGATGGGAGCACTACACATATTATTTATTCACTCGGCAGATATCGTTAGTAAAGTAGCATGTCAGCCATGTGGTCATATTTTTCTGTGAAAAGGAAGACAACAGAGTTGCTATCTGCTCTACCTGCAAAAATAAGAATGCGAGGAGGCTGCAGAATTAAATGTTTCGATACCACAAATTTAATTATACATTTGAAGAACCACCATAACAAATTATACATGGAAATTCTGACATCTAATGCTATTCAAATTAAGTTTAAGTCAGACAATACCAGGCTCTCAACTGCTAGCCTCATACAGCAAACCCTTTAAAACGTAAAGACGTTTCCTCAAGACAGCACCAGAGTTAAAGGCATAGCTACTAAAATAATGGAAATGATCACACTCGGTGACCAGTCTTTTTCCCTAGTTGAGGACGAGGGATTTTGTTGGCTTTTTTAGAACCTCGTTACATTCTTCCAAGACTGCAATACTTTGCAGATGTCTCACTGCCTGCATTGTATGATGCAATTGCTACACGTATCCACGAGCTTTTAGGAAACAATGTCATTAGCATTAGCTTCACTACAGATATGTAGAACTCGGAGGTCAGCCCCATGAGCATGTTGAGTCTTAACGGCACACTGGATTGACAAAACATTTGAGTCAAAAAGAGTGTGTTGCACGCTGATAAGTTCTCTGGTTCTCATTCTGCAACTTTCATTGCACAAGCTTTCGTTTCCATGTTAGCAAAGTTGATAATTTCAAAATGTAATGTGCACGTTGTGCTTTGTGACAATGCTCAGAATATGGCAAAAGCTATGGAAGAAAGTGGCATTAAAACGCTGCATGGCTCACACTTTGCAGCTTGCCTTAAATGAAGACTTATTAAGCCAGAGAAGCATATCTGACTGTGTTGCCATTTGGAGGCGAATAGTTGCTCATTTTAAGCATTCACAGCCTGCTATTTTGCAGTTGAGAGTAATACAAGCAGACCTTAGTACCCCAACAAGAATGCTTCAGAAGAACGTCAACTACTTTTGTTAAACAACTTAAATTTATGCTGAACATTTATATTTCTGTCATATCTTGCTTGCTTGATTTCAAATTTATTGTAATGGTATGCAGAAAGAAAAAAGCAAACATTTCATCAATCTCCATTTATTTATGGACCTAACTGTACATGTGTATATTAATTTACAATAAATTAACCTCCTTCATTAGGAAATCTGTGTTTAAATTGCTGATGTTCCTCACTGCTTGTGGGACAGTTGTTGATCGAATCTGTTCCAGACTTTATTTTAAAATATTGTTTTTTTTTGTTTACTTTTCAGCTGCTGCAGAAAAAGATGCTATTAAAAACATGTACACAAAAATACTTGATGTATATGGAGTATTAGGTGTTTTACGACTTAATCTTGGTAAGTTTTAACTTTTAAGTTTTTATATTTGACTGGTAGCAAAGAAGTGTGTGGTGGTAAAATGGTCAGTTCTGCTATTTGACAACTCAAATATTTTAATCCCCTATGTGAAGAGTGTCTTTCAGTTTATTACATTTTTTCATACCTATAAGGACCTTCCATGGATGCTAAAAGCTTAGTTATACATTACAATTACAATGCTTGTAAGGCTAACTGATGACTTTACTGGGAGAGTGAATGTGGCCTTTGTTCATAAATGTGCTGGTGTCCAGTCTAATTTTAATTACCTTTGAATTTAAATTTGATGTTTGCCACTTACATGTTCACTTGATAGAGTGATAGATATTGATTATTTATGACTAAATTGAACTGTCATTAGCAGGTAACCTAAACTGGTTCAATTTCTTTTTATAGTGTGAGTTGATAATCTGAAGTCAATTGTTTGGGAAATAAAATTGCATTAGATTATTCCCACCCATTTTTCAGAAGGTAGTGCTTGGCAAATGAGCAAAAAACAAAAAATTAATGCACAAAAGGAAAATGATGGAAGCAATTGTTCCTCTTCACACGCCCCTTATGTAGCTTACCACCTAGACCTAACTTGATTGATTCTTGAAGAATCATGGGATAATTATGGAAGTGACTTTGCTCTTTGATGTCCTTTTAGAGGGAGAAGTGGATGCATGCATTGTTTAGTTCTTTTGGCAAATGCCTCAAAATGATTGATTAAAATAATATATTTTTTTTGAAAACACCATTTTTTACCATGCATAGGCTAGATTGTTCCCACATATAGACAAACCAAAAAAAAGCATTCTTTTGGATAGATTTTCTAGATTACTCTCTGTGTTTACCCAAGAGGAGACATAGTTTGTATATATTCAAACTAATACATTTAACAGCATACAGATCCACAGATTGAGCCATTGCATTGTACAACCAATATGCGAAATACTGATAGTGATCAAATTTTTAACTTTGCAAAATCATAATTGAAGCTCCTTGATATTATGGAGATATACTTGAAAATGTGTTTTTGTCTAATAGATTACCATTAATGGAGAGATTTCTATTCCATATTTTGATGTGCTTTATGATTTTAGTCAACAGGAGTAAAATGTAGAAATTGTATGTCTGAATCAAAGACTAATCATAAAAAAACAACAACATAAGAAACGTGTAGAGGTCTGCTGTCTGTAGTTTTGTTATTGTTTATGTTAATTATACTCTGATTGATTGGCTCATACTTGTCATCACCTGTGGTCTAGAGACAAGAACTTTTGTCTGGCTAGTTAAGCTGCTTTTGGAGTCCTTTAATGCTGTCTAAGGGCTCATTTATACTTCACGCGACGCATGCTGCAGCGGACCCTCCTGCTACGCAAGCGTTGAAGTGTTTATAACTTGCCCCTGTACTTTACGTAAATCTGGAGGAGTCCACCAGGTGGCAGTGTGAGATATTATCGTGGTGAGAACATGTTTGGCTTCTCTGTGTTGTGAATTGCCTAGAACACCTATTAAATTCCGATAACACCTTACCGCAATATCTGTGAAAAGGATGTTTATTGATTAAATCCATCAATCCAGGGATGTATCCATTGCAAAAAGCATTGGGCACGACTGAGAAACAATCCCTGGACGAGGTCTCCGCTCATCGCAAGGTGAATACAAGCACACATACACTAGCGTCATTTTAGCGGCACCAAATCCCCAAATCTGCTTATCTTTGGAAGGAAACCGGAGCACAGTGTGGAATACAAGCAGGAAATACCAGCAACGTAACTCCCTGCGAGACAGCAGTGCTATTGCCCCGCCACCGTGTCACCCCCATGTGTGTAATTATTAACAGTATTCATTATTTAAATAAAATTATATGTAAAATGTAACATACACACTTTAATGCATTTCATCATGACAGTGATATCAAGTATGAATCTAAAGATTCTAAATGTGCAGAGAGTTGGAATATCATACATTTAATTTGTTCTGTGTGGTGATCTTTTGCTGCTTGCCGCAGCTGTCAGGTCCAAGAAGCTCGTAGCGATTAAAAACTGGGATGGCGTTCTGACCGTCTGCTTTAATGATAAAGTAAACTACGAGGTTAAAGTGGACAATTCGAGATTAAAGCCGAAATTTCCACTTTAAACACAAAATACATGTTTTCACCGTGTCCTTTATTTTTTTCTCAGTGGTTCAAATATAACGCTATACATTATGTTGCTGTTGTTAAGTTGCAAAAATAAAAAAATTAAAAAAGACGACACAAAAGATGGTATGTGAGACTTTTAAAATGTATCGTGTCATTACATTCGGGAACTATCTACATGTGACAGAAAGCCTCTATGCCGATCCTATGGGATGGATGCTTCGATGGGGTGAAGCAAAATGCCGACATACAAATGCATTCATGGTGCTTTTATATTCAAGCGTCGCATATTCCCGATCCTAATGACACGATACATTTTAAAAGTCTCAGTGCCTATCTTTTTTTGCAACTTCACATCGGCAACATAATGTATAGCGCTTGTATTTGAGCCACTGAGAAAAATAAAGACACGGTGAAAGCGTATTTTGTGATTAAAGTGGAAATTTCGGCTTTAATCTCGAAATGTCCACTTTAACCTCGTAGTTTACTTTATTATTAAAGCAGACCATCGTGAACGTCATCCCAGTTTTTAATCGCTACGAGCTTCTTGGACCTGACAGCAGGTAAAGTAAAAAAATAAAAAATAGACGGCACAAAAGATGGTATGTGAGACTTTTAAAATGTATCGTGTCATTACGATCGGGAATATGCGACGCTTGAATATAAAAGCACCACGAATGCATCTGTATGTCGGCATTTTGCTTCAACACTTTGAACCATTCATCAGACAGCAAAACGCGCACATCGATCCCCGAAGGATCTCCATAGAGGCTTGCTGTCACTTGTAGATTGTAAACAGAGACTCTGACGTCACGTTCCGACTTTTAGCACACTGCGCCCCCCGACTTTTTGCTGGTACTGCAACTTTCGGCGCCGCGTGGCGTTAATTTCTGAGGACCTGCTGAGAGGACGCGTGAAATGAAGCGCTGGGGCAGCGTGGCAGCCATGATCTTGGGGCGCGCGCACGCGTTCTGAGCGTGAAGTATAAATGAGCTCTTAAAGTAAACAAGTACAGTTACTGAAAATTGTCTGCCACTGTTAATTTAAAGAATGGAAACCAGGAGCCTTCAGAATACAGTGCAGTTGGTATTGCGAGGATGAAGCAGGGAGAGGACGTAGAATGTGCCAAAGTCTTATCTTACCTGTTTGTAGAATTGTGTTTAATTTTCTTTTTGTACAGGAAAGGCTATGAGTAAATGAGCTGAAATCCTAAGAAAGTTGATCTGATGTTGCAGTAGGCTGCAAGTGTGAAAGGTGTAATCTGTCAGCATTGCTGGTAAAGTTAGCCTAGCAATGTTTGAACATTAGACTATTACAACAGTTGCGACGAAAGCAGGCCATTTAGTTTAACAAGCTTGCAAAGTCTATTCATCCCAATTCTCCAAACTAATATTCAGAAGAGATTTGAAGACTTCTAAGTCCTAATTCGTACCACATAATTTGATAATTTATTATATGTTTGTATGTTTTTTTTAGCATAATGTATACTGTATGATGGAACTAAGGGACCATGAAAATAATTTCTGTGTGGGAGTGCGGGAATCGCACCAATCATTTAAAAATCCTGCATGGTTTAATTTAGCAAAGCACGAGAACCTTGCTGCTCTTTCAAGAAAAAAAGTATTTTGTTATTACCATTTTTAGCCCACCATGTCATTAAAGTACTTTAGAAATTCAAGTATATAGTTTTGGGGTAGCACGGTGGCACAGTGGGTAGCGCTCCTGCCTCGCAGTTAGGAGACCTGGGTTCTCTTCCCGGGTCCTCCCAGCGTGGAGTTTACATGTTCTCCCTGTGTCTGCGTGGGTTTCCTCCGGGTGTTCTGGTTTCCTCCCACAGTTCAAACATATGCAAGTTAGGTGCACTGGCGATTATAAAAATTGTCCCTAGTGCGTGCTTGGTATGTTGATGTGTGTGTGTGTGTGTGTATATATATTATTTATTAATTATGTTTATTGTATTATTTGTCTTCTCATTTGTTGCTTTCTTCATATTATTATTATTATTATTATTAAAAGTGTGGTTGATTGTAGCAAGTAGACTACAAGAATGTGTAAATAATCAAGGCCAGCAATTTGAGCACTTACGACATTGTACCTATGTGCATTGTGCCATTGTGTCATTCTTTGCAGTTAATAAAGTTGTTGTAATAATCATAACGTGCATCTCTTTTTCAGTACACTTGAAAATGTTTTTCCAGACATTCATGCTTGTACATATGAAAAAATGTTTTGTATGTACAAGATAATAAACCCCACATTTTTATTTATTTAAATTTTGCAGTCAACGGTGGGCTGGCACCCTGTCCAGGGTTTGTTTCCTGCCTTGTGCCCTGTGTTGGCAGGGATTGGTTCCAGCAGACCCTCGTGACCCTGTAGTTAGGATATAGTGGGTTGGATAATGGATGTATGGAAACTTTGCAGTTTGGGGTTTCTGGGTGGACTAGCACAAATGCACTTGGCAAAGCTTATCTGTGTGTCTACAGAATTGTTTTTTTTATCTTTTTTTTTCTGCTATGTTAGTTTGTGAGTGAGAGGGACATCTGTTTCATATTAAAATAAATGTATTATTCAGTATCTCTAAACACAATTCATTGCTCAATTGTAATAATTAGCTTCATATCTGTCACTTTTTTGGCAACATGCCAGCCAGAAAGCCAGGGGTGGCCGATTTTAAGATGCTGCTTTGGTACTGTTTTTAAGGGGGGATAAAAAGACCAAAATGGTATTGGAGTTAAACAAAAGCAGTATAAGTAAGTGAACCTCCCTTCACTTGCTGAGGGGTGGGATCTGCTCTGGCCATTTTTCAATTAATGTGTAAATTGTTAAATTGAAATATTATCCTGGTATAAATCACCGAAGAGACATTTAAAGATAGTATGATGCTTCTTTGAAAAATGTCAAGTAGATGGAGAATTGTGAATTTCTGTCAAAAATTGTAAGCTACAATTGGTCACAAATTTAATATCGTTTTACTACTGATTTTAAGGAGGTCTTTTAACCTATGGAACTCTGTGATACTTTCTCAAGTAGACCTTTTTTTAGGGCATTTACATGACCTAATGGCTATAAAAATTCATAGCTTTTTTATCCACAGATGTCTTATACTTAACAGCATGGCTTCTTATTGTGTACATTTGTGATATTAAGAAAACCAATGCTGAAGTAGTTTTAAAAAATAATTGCTAACTTTTTACTAATAACTTTTAAAAATGTATGCCTTCTCTTGTAGGGGATAGCATGGTGCACAGTCTTGTCTTAGTCACTGGGTGTATGTCCGTTGGAAAACTGCAAGATTCAGAAGTGTTTAGAGTCACATCAACTGAATTTGTCTCCCTGAGAAATGATCCATCAGATGAGGACCGTGTTTCAGATGTGCGAAAGGTTTTGAATTCTGGAAACTTTTATTTTGCTTGGTCATCTTCTGGTGTGAGTTTAGATCTAAGTCTTAGTGCACATCGCAGAATTAAAAAGGATACCACTGACAACAGATTTTTTTGGTAAGATACAAGCTTAGCTTCACTTTTAAAAATGTTTTAGATGTGTAATTGATTGGTTCATGTACAAACAGTTGCTTTGCTGCACTCTTTGAATGTTGTTTTAGTAAAAAAGAAAATAGTATTCACATTGTACAGCAAAAATAACATCTAAGAAGTTCTATGGTGATTTTTAAAAGTATTCAGGTGCATTAGAAGTTTTCACTTGTTGACGGATTGCAGACGATACTTACATAAGTTTTTCTAAAGGTACTGTATACTAATTTGTAAATTACTGCTGACCATGCTATACATTCACTGTTTCTTCTAACTACAGCTCTTTATATCTGGCACTTAATGTGTGTTATTTAAACTTTAATTTTGGTTTACTTCTTAATAGATTTTGTGTTTGTATATTCTTGTACATATTTTCTATACTTTTGTGGATGGGATTATCGGGCTGTCGCTGTATTACATATACTGTATATTATATTTTAAAATCTTCATAGTCTTAAATAAATGGATTGAGAGGAAGCTTAATACTTCTGAATTTCCCACCTTAATTTGTTACATATACATTATATTTAAAATATGCATAGCTTTTAAAATAAGTATATTGAGAGGCAGCTCTATACTTGTGAAGTATTGAACCTTAATTTTGTGTTACTGTACTGTTTATTTTTGCTTATAGTTTTTTCATTATTCTTTTGATATCTAATACATCTGTTTGCCTTTTTATTGAAGTAATTCTGCTATTTTTTATTTATTTAACAGGTTATTGGTGTTGGGAGGAGGGATCAGTTTAAGGGCACAGAATGTTAACATTTTCAGACTTTTATTACTTATGTTTAAAATTATTTTGCTTTCGGCGTCTTTTTATTGGGTGGCATGACAAGAGTGGCAACATTAGAGTGAAGTGACAAAAGGATGGAGGAAAAATGCATGCAGTTATTAACCAAAAACCAGAGCAAACTAATAACCAAAAAAATATAAAAAAGCTGATTTATGGATCTGATGTGCCTCTGAGGAAAACTGTCACTATGTTTGTGAAAATTCACTTGCTGAGGCTTTTTTGTCTAAAATTATAAAGCCACTGTTGCTTACTGAACAGAGAAAAAAAAAAAAGAAAAGCGGAATTATTTTTTCTGATTGCAGTGATAAGAACTATGTTATTACTAATGATCACCTCCTCTACCAGTATATTTGTGTTAAATGTAAATGTATGTAATACATTTAAACCAGCATCTTGAGCAATAAGCCAATGACATGTCACTATAGCAGGTGCCCAGCCATGCCGCTGTGCCAAATTAGACACACAATTCAGTTAACTTAAGGTCTTAGAAAACACACTTTACACCAGGCTAGTAGTGTCAGATGTGCACTCTTAATTCTACAAATAATTTACATTGTTTTACTTAACTATTAGTATGTAGTTACCTCTTTAAGGAAAAAATGTGAACAAATAATGTACCCACAAAAAAAGATGTTATGAAAAAAGACACATTTATCTGTTTAATCTGTTAACCTTAATATGGAAAAATACTATGACTTTTTCCTTCAAACCACAGGAATACGAAGGTCATATTGCATCTGAAAATAAAAATCCTTATCACCTTCTTTAATCAATGTTCTGTATGTAAAAAAAAAAAAAAAATGTGGATTATAAGGTGAAAATCTTAATAAAATTTCCAGACATGCGACCCTGTAGATAGGATATAGCGGGTTGGATAATGGATGGATGGATGGACATGCATAGAATTTCCCTTTTACTCCCTCTTTATTAAACTGTATTAAAATTCCTTCAGTGAAAAAGATTGTTTCAAGATTTATAACAATTAAAAGTTCTCATCTTTTCATGTAAGAGGAGATAGCAAAAAGAAAATGATTGGCAAGTGCAATGCAAATTTTGCCATATTTTGTAAAATATTACACGTGTGCAGTAGAACAACAGCAACAGTTTATTTCTTTTATAGCCCAAAATCACACAAGGAATGCTTCGGTGAGGTTTAATGGGCCCTGTTTTTGACCACCTTGAAACTTTTAAGA
>NC_053155.1:165366035-165376035 GCF_016835505.1 Polypterus senegalus
ATGCCCATGCCACAAGCACTCGTGCAACCCCATACCATCAGAGATGCAGGCTTCTGAACTGTGCGTTGATAACAACTTGTGTTGTCCTTGTCCTCTTTGGTCCGGATGACATGGCGTCCCAGATTTCCAAAAGAACTTCGAATCGTGACTCGTCTGACCCCAGAACAGTCTTCCATTTTGCCACACTCCATTTTAAATGATCCCTGGCCCAGTGACAACGCCTGAGCTTGTTGATCTTGCTTAGAAATGAAGCTTCTTCTTTGCACTGTAGAGTTTTAGCTGGCACGGCGGATGGCACGGTGGATTGTGTTCACTGAGAATGGTTTCTGGAAGTATTCCTGAGCCCATTCTGTGATTTCCTTTACAGTAGCATTCCTGTTTGTGGTGCAGTGTCGTTTAAGGGCCCGGAGATCACAGGCATCCAGTATGGTTTTACGGCCTTGACCCTTACGCAGAGATTGTTCCAGATTCTCTGAATCTTCAGATGATGTTATGCACAGTTGATGATGATAGATGCAAAGTCTTTGCAATTTTTAAGCTAGGTAACACCTTTGTGATATTGCTCCACTATCTTTCTGCGCAACATTGTGGGAATTGGTGATCCTCTACCCATCTTGGCTTCTGAGAGACACTGCCACTCTAAAAAGCTCTTTTTATACCTAGTCATGTTGCCAATTGACCTAATTAGTGTTTATTGGTCTTCCAGCTCTTCGTTATGCTCAAATTTCCTTTTTCCAGCCTCTTATTGCTACTTGTCCCAACTTTTTGGTATTTGTTGACACGTGAAATTTTGAATCAACATATTTTACTTTAAAATGATACATTTACTCGGATTAAACGTTTGATCTGTCATCTACGTTCTATTACAAATAAAATATTGACATTTGCCATCTCCACATCATTGCATTCAGTTTTATTCACAATTTGTTTAGTGGCCCAACTTTTTGGAATCCGGTTTGTGTGTGTATATATATATATATATATATATATATATATATGATTTCTGTTATTCGTATTGGCAGCATTTCATTAAAACGTTCTGTTTCAGCAAGGAACTTAGTCCTGTTTGCTAAAAGGATGTTATGGAGGAAAACACTGGAATAGCGCCGTTTCTTCTGAATGTTTATCAGTGATCAGGGACAAGAATGATCAGAATATTCCTGCTTCACAAATAACTGATGTCTGTTTTATTGTAAAACTGACCACACACGTACACAACACAAACACTCAAACTCACAAATGTGTGTGTCATACACTACTGATTAAGTGTATCTGTCACGGAAGATCATTTTTTCACCCAATAAAACTTTAGTTTGTCAAAGTTAGAAAGCAGCGGTGATTTCTATTATTCCTTATTGGCAGCATTTAATTTAAAGATGATTCACGTCAACAAGGGGAAAGAGTCTCTTATTTTGACAGGACGATCTTTTTTTAGGCTTAAGCATTTGTGATTGACTTACAAAAGAAAATAGTTATTACTTACCCTCTTTGCTTCAAATTGGCTTTTTAAAAAACCTTTTTGATATAATTTATTTATGACAGTATAAAATAAAAAAAGTAGTGCTCAAAATTATAATGCGCGTATCTAACAGGAAGAGGTGGTGGTAAAGATTGCTGACTCGCAGTTAAATGATCACTGGTTTGTGTCCGGGGGCTTCCATTCTGTTATTTTTATTTATTTATTTATTTTACAAATTGCTTTGAGTAGTAAGAAAGGCTATAAAAGCGTAAGGAATTAATAACAATAATAATAGTAGTAGTAATATTATTATTATTATTATACGTGTGAATGCATGATCAAATTCAGCCGCTGCGTAGTGGGGTATGAATAGGGACAATACCACGAGTTCATTGAAATAATTACACAGCAAGGTGCACACGCAATGCAAACATAATGTGTATATTATTGAAGTAAAGGTTCATATAAATTAATTATATACAACTTTTTAACAAGTTGAGAGATGTCAACTGGTTAAAATGCACGAAATTATACATGTATTGCTTTATAGTCCACACATAGTGTATGTATATTATTAAAATAATGATATAAAATGGTATAGAATCTGCGTCGTAGACTTATGTTGTGTCAAATTTCTTCAAAGAAGTTTTTAATTATTTTGCTTTAAAAAATCTTACGGCAAACATGTGAACCGTTGAAAATCGCTGATCTTAATCAATTTGTTTTAACGCATGCTCCGTGCAAAATGCTGTCATATCTGTTAGTAAACATGCGATGTCCTGATGTCTGCGTTCTAAGGCTGCAGGTGTATTAAACGCTATTGACGTTTTACTGGGGTGCTCTGTGATTGAGGGGACAGTAAACTTTGTTAAAATGATATCGAAAAATACCAGTCGTCAGTTGTGTTTTCAGTCGTTTTGGCGTGTTTACTGTTCTGTTACCAAAAAATTCTTCAACGGGGCTCATCATCAAAGAAACGTGGATAATAAGATTTAGTAAAATATCAGTAATAATAATACATTGCTCGACACCCAGTAACACTTTACAAAGACATTTAAAAGACAGCTCGTTAAAATAAATGTAGCAATCCATTGTCATGCTATAAGTGACAGCTTGCTCTTAAACATTTACACAGGTGGTTTTTCCTGGGAATAAAAAAGGGAAAAATCCACGGGAAATGTTTTGTTGTTGAACTCAAATTTCACCTCCGCCATGTGAGTCATTAAAACTATTGGAATGAAATATAGTTCTATATAAATAAATAAATAAATTTCCTATCACACCCACCCTTTCACCCCTGTACATTGGAGAGGAATCTCATTTTCACAGCAGGTGCAATTATCCTATAAAACACATAGGAGTTCTGTGCACCGTTTTCATGGAGATTAAAACTCATCAAATGTATTTAAAACTTTTAGCAGCCTGTGGCATTCTTCATCTGTAGTGGTCCATTACAAAATGAACACCAGGCAGTTAAAATTGTGCACAGTTTCTTTAATAAGCCTATCAGACAGTCTTTTATAGCACTTTCATATCGAGTGTGTCTCTTAATCCCTTCTAGCAGAGGAGACACTTATTTCCACAGCTCCTCTGCTTGTAAATTAATACTGGAATTACAAAACTGTCCACAGTTTATTTAAAGAGATTGAAGGAAGTCTTCTATATCACTTTTTTGTCTACTATGTCCTTACTCATCCACTAATTAAAAAAAATCAAGCGCTTACACTGTCTTTTTAAGTATGTCTATGAAAATCGCTGTGAGTAGCCAGAAAAATGCTATATAAATGTAAATATTATTATTATTATTATTATTATTATTATTAGGTTTTAAAATCCAAATAAACCTGATAGGACTTCTTCCAAGATATGTGCCACTCTAGGGTACCAACAAAGTCAAACTGATTAGGAATTTTGTGATCAGTTTGTTTAAAGTATATTAAGCAAAAATAACTTTTCATCATCTTCTCATTTCTAATTTGGCATTTCAGGATACAGTATATACTGCAAATATACATTTAAATTGTAACCCTGATAATTATTTACTGTGCTTGCATTTTCCATAAAACAGCTTCAATATGTGCACAAAGTATAGGTGATAAAACACACAAATTCTGACATTAGCATGACTGTTGAAGGAAAAACATGTATTAGAAAGTATTCTATGGAGTTTTCATAAATTAATCATTATATACCTTTTGAGGTTTCTTGATATATTTTGTAATCAGGTTTTAATTTTTTTTTTACTGCCACTTCACAGATCAACAATCCCCAACATGGTCACTGTCAGAATAAGTCTTTCAACGTTTTTCCTGTATCCATTAATATATTTTCCGGGTTTCACTACCCATCTGAAAGAGTTGGCATCAGGTTGGGTGGCACTTTTAAACAGTAGTAGTATGAGCGCGTCAGTGTGGCAAGCACTAGATTGGCATTTCTTTCCGTCTCATTTTTTGTCTTCTGGCCCAAGCCTGTAAATCTCTTTTGTAAATGGGTGGCTTGGATAGAGGACAGATACTAACAATTTTCAAGGCTATATTAAAACAATACTAAAAGATATTTGTGTATGTGTGTTGTAGTGCCCCATGTTGTAAGTGTTAGATCCATTGAAGAAGTCAACTTAAACAAAGAAAATGTACATTTTGCAGGTTTGTTTGAAGTGTTTTACATTATAACCATATTATTAATTGCTGCGTGAATATAATTTTTTCAAGGGGATGACCTTTACTATTGTCAAAAAAGACAAGCAGGGCAACAGGAGGAATATGAAAGTTATTTGTTGAGTTTAGGAGACAAAGGATACTTGTAAGGAAGTTCATGCCAGTGCTATTGGTGTACATTCTGGAATTTATAAAACTGCTGATATTATTTCACAAAGATGTTACTGGCCTGGTTTTATGCTGACATTAAAATGGCTATTTTCTGATAATTATAATCATTATTTTAATTAAAAGACTATAATTGTCAGAACAGATTCAATAAAATGTTTTAATATCTCAGTTGCTGTTTGTCGGACTCTTTAATTGACTTGTCCTACAAATGTGTATCAGTGGATATTTGGTACTTCATTTGACAAATAATATTAATTTTTCCAAGTCTCATATATTTCAGATAGATAGATAGATAGAACTTTACTTGTCCTCTAAGGGAAAATGTGCTTCTTTTTTTAACAGAGGCTGAATGAATAAATAAATTAATATTAATATAATGAAAAAAACAGCCAATCCAATAACAATTGTCTAATGTTCATTCTGCAAGCAACAGTTGGGGCTCACAACTCTGAGCAAAAGCTCAGCTGTAGAAGTGAGTGTCCCTTTGAGTGGAGAGGACAATGGGACACAGTAGACTTGAAAGTGATGTAGAAGACTTTCATCAATCTTTTACCATGGATTTCAGATAATATTACCAGGGTTCATTTTGAAACAGCAGACACAGGGTGCACACAAGGCCATGGAAATGAGTGTTGCCTGTAGGGAATAGGATGCAGACACATAGTGGAGAAGATTATATAGAAAACTATACTACAACCTTTTAAAATCAATTTTACATATTTTACCTCTCCAGTGTTCATTTTGTAATCAGCAGTCAGAGGGCACACATTTTACGCTCTGCAGCAGCCATGGAAAACGAGCGTCCCGACCAGTGGATGAGACATGCGTTTTCATTCCAATAGTTTTAATGACTCACATGGCGGAGGTGAAATTTGAGTTCAACAACAAAACATTTCCCGTGGATTTTTTTCTCTTTTTTATTCCCAGGAAAAACCACCTGTGTAAATGTTTAAGAGCAAGCTGTCACTTATAGCATGACAATGGATTGCTACATTTATTTTAACGAGCTGTCTTTTAAATGTCTTTGTAAAGTGTTACTGGGTGTCGAGCAATGTATTATTATTACTGATATTTTACTAAATCTTACTATCCACGTTTCTTTGTTGATGAGCCCGTTGAAGAAATTTTTGGTAACAGAACAGTAAACACGCCAAAACGACTGAAAACACAACTGACGACTGGTATTTTTCGATATCATTTTAACAAAGTTTACTGTCCGCCCTCAATCACAGAGCACCCCAGTAAAACGTCAATAGCGTTTAATACCTGCAGCCTTAGAACGCAGACATCAGGACATGCTGCGCGTGCATGTTTACTAACAGATATGACAGCATTTTGCACGGGCATGCGTTAAAACAAATTGATTAAGATCAGCGATTTTCAACGGTTCACATGTTTGTTAAGATTTTTAAAGCAAAATAATTAAAACTTCTTTGAAGAAATTTGACACAACATAAGTCTACGACGCAGATTCTATACCATTTTATAGGATTTTATATCATTATTTTAATAATATACATACACTATATGTGGACTATAAAGCAATACATGTATAATTTCGTGCATTTTAACCAGTTGACATCTCTCAACTTGTTAAAAGTTGTATATAATTAATTTATATGAACCTTTACTTCAATAATATACACATTATGTTTGCATTGCATGTGCACCTTGCTGTGTAATTATTTCAATGAACTCGTGGTATTGTCGAGCACATTCCCAATTCATACCCCACTACAGCGGCTGAATTTGATCATGCATTCACACGTATAATAATAATAATATAATATATAATAATATTGTTATTAATTCCTTACGCTTTTATAGCACCTTTCTTACTACTCAAAGCAATTTGTAAAAATAAATAAAATAACAGAAAGGAAGCCCCCCGGACACAAACCAGTGATCATTTAACTGCGAGTCAGCAATCTTACTCTTACCACCACCTCTTCCTGTTAGATGCGCATTATAATTTTGAGCACTACTTTTTTATTTTATACTGTCATAAATAAATTATATCAAAAAGGTTTTTTAAAAAGCCAATTTGAAGCAAAGAGGGTAAGTAATAGCTATTTTCTTTTGTAAGTCAATCAAAAATGCTTAAGCCTAAATAAAGATCGCCCTGTCAAAATAAGAGACTCTTTCACCTTGTTGACGTGAATCATCTTTAAATTAAATGCTGCCAATAAGGAATAATAGAAATCACCGCGCTGCTTTCTAACTTTGACAAACTAAAGTTTTATTGGGTGAAAAAATGATCTTCCGTGACAGATACACTTAATCAAGTAGTGTGCGACACCACGATTTGAGTTTGAGTGTTTGTGTTGTGCGTGCGTGTGTGTGGTTTTCTCAGTTTTACAATAAAACAGACATCAGTTATTTGTGAAGCAGGAATATTCTGATCATTCTGGTCCCTGATCACTGATAAACATTCAGAAGAAACAGCTATTCCAGTGTTTTCCTCCATAACATCCTTTCAGCAAACAGGACTAAGTTCCTTGCTGAAACAGATCGCCCTTTAATGAAATGCTGCCAATGCGGAATAACAGAAATCACCGGGCGGCTTTCGGTCAATGATAAACCAGCGTCTGTTGAGGTGAAAAAATGGGAGGTACTGCGGTTGCTATCAATGCTTCCTGGTAACTCAGCTTTTGAGAAGAATCTGTTTTATGGGGTGAAAAAATAATTGCCCTTGACAGATCACGGCTTAATCAGTGATGCGTCGCGACCCACGGTAGCGAGTGAGGCGGAGTACAATGAGCGAGGCGGAGGAGGGCGGCGAAGGCGAGTATCTGTGTGAGTGTTTTAAATAATGAAAGAAAAAAAAGTACTTTGAAATCGAGGACCCCCAAACCAATAGGGCTTACTGAAACAAAAGCGCAACGAACAGGTATGCAGCTACTTGTTTAAAATGTGCACAATAATTACAACAGTGTTGGAAGCAATGATGAAGCAAAGGGAGCTGCTAAACATGGGTGGCACGCGTTGTGCCTGCCATAAATCCCAACCAATGTATATATCTGAACCGATCTATTTGAACCAATATATATATCAGAACGGATGTATCTGAACCGATGTATATATCTAAACCAATCTATTTTAACCAATATATATATTTAAACCAATGTATATCAACCAATATATATATATCTCAACTAATGTATATATTTGAGCGGATGTATTCAAACCAATGTATATATCTGAGCGGATGTATCTCAACCAATGTATATATATCAGAGCGGATCTATACAAACCAATTTATATATATCTCAACCAATATATCTAAACCAATGTATATATCTGACCGGATGTATTTAAACCGATGTATATATCTCAACCAATATATCCCAACCAATGTATATATTTGAACCCGAAATATATATCAGAACGGATGTATTAAAACCAATGTATATATTCAAACCAATGTATATATATATATATATATAATGAATGAATGTATGTATGTATGTATGTATGTATATGTGTGTGTATATATATATATATATATATATATATATATATATATATATATATATATATATAATGTATGTATATATGTGTATATATATGTATGTATATATATATGTATATGTATATATATATATATATATGTGTGTATATCTATACTAATAAAAGGCAAAGCCCTCACTCATTCACTCACTCACTCACTGACTCCTCACTAATTCTCCAACTTCCCGTGTGGGTGGAAGGCTGAAATTTGGCAGGTTCATTCCTTACAGCTTCCTTACAAAAGTTGGGCAGGTTTTATATCAAATTCTGCGTAATGGTCATAACTGGAAGCAGTTTTTCTCCATTTACTGTAATGGAGATGAGCTTCAAGCGTGGGGGAGTTTAGTGTGACATCATCCGCCTCCCGTAATCACGCAGTACATAGAAAACCAGGAAGACCTCAAAAAGCTGAAGAAAACATGCATTATATAATTGAGAAGGCAGCAATAAGAAGCGGCGGTGACATATACAACCATATTCATGAGTTCTGCTACTTGGAAACAAAGCACGATGTAAACCTACACTTTAAATTAAGTTCATAGACAGGCTGCGCTGGCGTTTGTAATTTAGTGCCTGCCCATATAAGGCCGTCCGTCAGCGGCAATCAATAGCAAACTGCCGGGTAAATATTCACGGGTGAAGGACTGTGCTTATGGAGAGGAAGATGAGATGGTCAGGGTGGTGTTTGACACAAACTCAGCGAAACTGCGAGAGAAAGTTTTAAGTGCCAGGACTAAGGTAAATTAAATACAGCCATGGACATAGCACAGAGGGACCAGCACAGTTTGAACCCTTTCGATGATGAAACCGAGTGGCTCACGGAACGACGAGTACAGATAAAAGAACAGTTCCAAAGACCCTTTTGAACAAAAACCGAATTACACAATTGAAAGGCAGCAAAAATATGAAGCGCCCATACATACAAGATATTCAAAAACCAACTACTGCGGAAACAAAGCACACGGGGAAAAAGTTGTCCCGCAAAAGGAAGCATTTAAAAACCTGCATGCAGTGTGTCAGGTTCAGATAAAAAGAAGACAAGCTGTTTATTATGGAAGAAACAAATCGATGAATAAACCTGTCATTTTTAAACGTTTGACAAAAGGAATGTAAGTTAACACAAAATCCTACAAAACAACCTGATTGAAAGAAATAAGATAATCAAACCCCTTTGATGACAGCAAACCAGTAACACTCACAAAACAAATACTGTATATTGACAGTCATGTTACGTTTTTTTTAAAAATTTTCCCCCTTTTTCTTTTCTAGCTTTTTAACACACTACCCCAAATTATTATATAGTATATATATAAAAATATATATAAAACCCCACTAATACTTTCAATGGATACTTTATTCGCCATAGTGATTGTTTTGAAAATACCAGTGTATTCTTAGATGAACAAAAAGTAAGGGCGGAGGATGACTAATTGAGGCATGCAGGGAGTGCGCCTTAACTCTATCTGAATTGGATACATTTGAAAAAATATATCTTTTTAAGTTCTATTTAGTCCATATGTTCAAACTCAAGGGCCGGCCACATCCGCCCGGCTGTAATTATATCCGCCCTAGATCATTTTTTTTACTGTTTTTTGTTTTTAAAAACCCGGTATAGAAGCGCTGAACACAAAAACTACAGACCCCTAACAGCCCCTCAGCTGCCTTGGGGTTTTAAAAAGTTTAACAAGTCTACCAAGATGCTGCGTTTTCCCGGGTAGCTCACCGATGCTGAAGAGAAAAGTTGATTCTGAAAAAAAGCCTTTAAAACCGGGGAGGTGAGATATGTTCTGAACCTGTGTTATTTGTGGAGCTAATTTGGGTGTAATTACAGAATTTAATCAAGCGCACATAAAAAAAAATATCAGGGAACCTGAAAGACCTGAATGCAATGCAGAAGATAAGAAAGCAGAAGAATTAAAAAGAATCACACTTCAGCGGGCGCATTTCGGGGCAATCCAAAGGATTTCAATTTAGGTGCTTTTTGGGAGAAAAAACCACTTGCCCCACTTTCCCCATTACCAAGTTTTTAAACCAAGTCCCCCAAAAGGGGTTCCCAAAAAACACTTTGTTTATAAACTGAGGGGTGAGTTTGCACTTTAAGACTTTGAAGAACAAAAGTCCGTCAAGCGGCTCGAACCTTGTGATGTTTGGTAGCACATATCTGTGTGGGAAACCTTTTTAGTGTGACCAAAAAACAGCACAC
>NC_053155.1:165381035-165383535 GCF_016835505.1 Polypterus senegalus
CCATAAGGTATCGAGATGAAATCCTTGAACCTATTGTCAGACCCTACGCTGGTGCAGTAGGTCCTGGTTTCCTCCTAATGCACGACAATGCCCGGCCTTATGTGGCAAGAGTATGTAGGCAGTACCTGGAGGATGAAGGAATTGAAACAATTGAATGGCCTTCACGATCCCCTGACTTAAACCCAATAGAACATCTGTGGGACATTGTTTGGTCCATTAGGCGCCAAAGGGTTTCTCCTCAGACTGTACAACAGCTCAGGGATGCCCTCATACAGATCTGGGAGGAAATGCCACAAGACACCATCCGTCGTCTCATTAGGAGCATGCCCTGACGTTGTTTTAATATGATTCAAAATTTCACGGTGTCCACAAATCCCAAAAAAGTTGGGACAAGTAGCAATAAGAGGCTGGAAAAAGGAAATTTGAGCGTAACGAAGAGCTGGAAGACCAATAAACACTAATTAGGGTCAATTGGCAACATGATTGGGTATAAAAAGAGCTTCTCATAGTAGCAGTGTCTCTCAAAAGCCAAGATGGGTAGAGGATCACCAAATTCCCACAATGTTGCTAGAAAGATAGTGGAGCAATATAAGAAAGGTGTTACCCAGCGAAAAATTGCAAAGACTTTGCATCTATCATCATTAACTGTGCATAACATCATCTGAAGATTCAGAGAATCTGGAACAATCTCTGTGCGTAAGGGTCAAGGCCTTAAAACCATACTGGATGCCCGTGATCTCCAGGCCCTTAAACGACACTGCACCACAAACAGGAATGCTACTGTAAAGGAAATCACAGAATGGCTCAGAATACTTCCAGAAACCATTGTCAGTGAACACAATCCACCGTCCATCCGCGTTTCCAGCTGAAACTCTACAGTCAAAGAAGAAGCCATTTCTAAGCAAGATCCACAAGCTCAGGCGTTGTCACTGGGCCAGGGATCATTTAAAATGGAGTGTGGCAAAATGGAAGACTGTTCTGGTCAGACGAGTCACTATTTAAAGTTCTTTTTGGAAATCTGGGACGCCATGTCATCCGGACCAAAGAGGACAAGGACAACACAAGTTGTTATCAACGCACAGTTCAGAAGCCTGCATCTCTGATGGTATGGGGTTGCACAAGTGCTTGTGGCATGGGCATCTTGCATATCTGGAAAGGCACCATCAATGCATAAAAATTAAATTTTAAGTTCTAGAACAACATATGCTCCCATCCAGCGTCATCTCTTTCAGGAAGACCCTGCATTTTTTCAACAAGATAATGCCAGACCACATTCTGCATCAATCACAACATCATGGCTGCGGAGGAGACGGATCCTGGTACTGAAAATGGCCAGTCTGCAGTCCAGATCTTTCACCTATAGAGAACATTTGGCACATCATAAACAGGAAGGTGCGACAAAAGAAGGCTAAGACATTGAACAGTTAGAGGCTTGTATTAGACAAGAATGGGAGAGCATTCCATATCTAAACTTGAGAAACTGGTCTCTCGGTCCCCAGGCCTGTTGAGTGTTGTAGAAGAAGGGGAGATGCCACACAGTGGTGAAAATGGCCTTGTCCCAACTTTTTGGGATTTGTTGACACCATGAAATTCTGAATCAACATATTTTTCCCTTAAAATGATACATTTTCTCAGTTTAAACTTTTGTTCCGTGGATTTATGTTCTATTCTGAATAAAATATTAGAAGTTGGCACCTCCACATCATTGCATTCAGTTTTTATTCACATTTGTATAGTGTCCCAACTTTTTGGAATCCAGTTTGTTTATGTATGTGTATATATATATGTATGTGAATATATATATATGTATATATGTATATGTATATATGTATATATGTGTATATATATATATATATATGTATATGTGTATATATATATGTGTGTATGTATATATGTGTATGTGTATATATATATGTGTATATGTGTATGTATATATGTGTATATATATATGTATATATGTATATATATATATATATGTATATATGTGTATGTATATGTATGTATGTATGTGTATATGTATATGTATGTATGTATATATATATGTATATATGTATGTATATATATGTATATATATATGTGTTATATGTGTATATATATGTGTATATGTATGTATGTATGTATATATATATATATATATATATGTATGTGTATATATATATATGTGTGTATATATGTATATATATATATAATATATGTGTGTAATATATAATATATATATATATATATGTGTGTATATATATATATATGTGTGTGTATATATATATATATATATATATGTGTGTATATATATATGTGTATATATATGTGTATATATGTGTATATATATGTGTATATATATGTGTATATATGTGTGTGTATATATGTATATGTGTATATATGTATATGTGTATATATGTGTATATATATATATGTGTATATATGTGTATATATATATGTGTATATATGTGTATATGTGTATATATGTGTATATATGTGTATATATATATATATGTGTATATAT